>NW_025423135.1:0-96231 GCF_020497125.1 Mauremys mutica
ATCCACACCTCCGTACCCTTCCCACAACCCACGGCACTAGAATGGGAAGAGGTGCTCTGTGGGATAGCTGCCCATAATTCACCACTCCCAACACCACTGCAAATGCTGCAAATGTGGCCACACTGCAGCGCTTTCCCTACACAGCTATACGAAGACAGCTTTAACTCCCAGCGCTGTACACCTGCAAGAGTAGCCAAATCCCCAGTCTCACTGATGCAGTATCACCTCTTGTGATGTTACTGACATAATCTGTAACTGTACAGATCACCGTTGTGACCACTGTTCTATATTTGCAGCCAATATTATAGAAAGGTTGTTGTGTAAGGGGTCTATGTGGAGGTTCTGATTGACTGATTATAATTATGCTATCTCTAGATGTCTATCATTTTTTGTAGTTGACGTTATGAATATTGGCTCTATGCTGCCCATATTTCAAACTTGTGCTCTGCTTCCGGGAAACACCCCAGACAAGTTGGTGTCAGTTCTGCCTAGCCTGCTTGATGGCCCACTAAGGACCATCTACAATCGACCCACTGAGAGAAGGCAGATACACTCTGTGACTCAGCAAGGTCTGCAGGGACCTGCCTATGGACAGAACTCGAAGGTTTTTCTGTGCCACGTGCTGGATAGAGTGTCCTTGCGACAAAGAAAGCAAAGACCACATGGCAAGAGACTATAAAAGGCTGATGCCTCATCTCCAGTCCTGCTTCTACCACTGGAGGACTTTGCTACAAACTGAAGCTCTATACAAAGGACTGAATGACCCATCCCAGCTGTGGATGGACTCCAGAGACTTGAATTGAACCTGCAGTTTATTCCATCACTGCTACAAGCCTGAACCAAGAACTTTGACATTACTGCATGTAACTGATTCCTTTAACAATTTTAACTCTCATCCATATTTCTTACTTTTTATGAATAAACCTTTAGATTTTACATGCTGAAGGATTTGCAAGAGCGTGATTTGTGGGTAAGATCTGACTCATCTATTCACCTGCATCTGGGGCTTGGTCCTTTGGGTCCTTTGAGAGAACCCATTTTCTTTTACTGGGGTATTGGTTTTCATAACCATCCATCCCCATAAGGAGCAGTGCTGATGGTGATACAAGGGAACTGGAATAGCTGAGGGAATTGCTTATATGACGTCCGATTGGCCAGTGGAGTGAAACCAAAGTCCTCTCTGCATGGCTGCTGTGACGTGTTTTAATAGTAAAGGGCACCCATCCTCGGGCTGTGACTGCCCTGCTCCAAGCAATTTGTCCTGAATTGATACTCTCAGCAGTGTCCCGCCAGAGGCTGTATTGTTACAGGGGTCGTCTGGGATTACAGCAGGGAACTCTCCGAAGCTCAGGATGCGCTTCCTCAGCTAGGGGAAGTACGTAACCCACACACCTCCAGGGTGTGGTGGAGCGTCCCAGCTAGTGGCACCGGGATCACTTAGAGGGAGAGATAAAATGAGTCTTTTCTACAGTCTTAGCCAGCAGCCAGGTGGCTTTCAGTTCATGCTGTGGAGGCCCACGCACTAAGCTCCTGAGTTCCCAGTTCGATCCCACCCACCGACAAATCACTGACCCGGACAGCGTAACAGACACAGCTGCCATCCCAAGAAGGAGAGAGTTGCCTTGCCATACCTGGCTGCAAAGAGGTGCCAAGCAGTGAGCTGACACCGTTCAGAGCTTCCAGAGATAAACTACAAACTTTGGACAATAGTGAGACGTCAGGAAGTGTGGTCCTCGGCTCCACCGCCATCTGCTGCATCCTTCCACCCCGAAGGACCGAAATCCTGACCACTAGGCAATTTCCCCAAGAGCGAAGGCCATCACGAGGCATCTGTCTTCGAAAATTTTCAGAGGATGCGGGAGCAGAAAGGGGAGAGAGGATGAGGGTGGCTCTTGGGAAGAGGGAGGGAGGGAGGGAGCCTTATGGGAATCTCTTGTTTACCGCCATCAACCCAATGATCAGATCATTGATGCCTAGAATCTTCCCTGACATGTTGTAATTGATTGGATCTAGGTTTTTAAAAAGTTACCACATTTGCAGACGGAGAAATGTCAGCAAGTTGAGTGGAAGGCCATTGCAAGCTCAGCTAATTAGGTAACGTGGCTTATGCCCCATCTAACAAGCTCCTTAAACAATAGCTCCCACTTTTCATTTACATTCTTCTGTTTAGTGTTTTTCTCCAAAACACTTTCACTAATCATTTGGGTCAGCTTTGGAAAGTTGGCCCTTTCAGTGCACCAAATATAAATATTGCTGGTGGGGACTGGCCTCTATTGGTCATAAGAACGGCCATACTGGATCAGACCAATGGTCCAGCCAGCCCAGAATCCTATCCTCCCACAGTGGCCAATGCCAGGTGCCCGCGAGGGAATCAACAGAACAGGGAATCATCAAGCGATCCATCCCCTGTCGCTCATTCCCAGCTTCCGGCAAACAGAGGCTGGGGACAAGAGCATGGTTTTGTATCCCTGCCCATCCTGGCTAATAGCGAATGATGGACCCATCCTCCATCAACTTATCTAGTTCTTTGGTGGACCCTGTTAGTCTTAGCCCTCACAGCATCCTCTGGCAATGTTTCCCCAGGTTGACTGTGTGTTGGGTGAAGAAATACTTCCTTTGGTTTATTTTAAACCTGCTGTCTATTCATTTCATCGGGTGACCCCAGTTCTTGGGTTATGAGGAGTAAATAGCACTTCCTTACAGATCCAGACTAACACAGCTACCCCTCTGATACTTCCTTATTTACTTTCTCCAAACTCATCATCATTTTATAGACTTCTATCCTAGCCCCCACTTAGTTATCTTTTTTCCAAGCTGAAAACTCCCCTCAGTCTTATTAATCTCACCTCACATGGAAGCTGTTCCATACCCTAATCATTTTGGTTGCCCTTTTCCATACCTTTCCCAATTCCGATATATCTTTTTGAGATGGGGGACCAGCTCCAGTATTCAAGATGTGGGCATACCACAGATTTATACACAGGCAATATGATATTTCTGTCTCGCTAGCCATCCCTTTCCTAAGGACTTCCCAATATTTTGTTCGCTTTTTTGACTGCCGATGCATATTGAGTAGATGTTTTCAGAGAAGTATCCACAGTGACTCCAAGATCTCTTTCTTAAGTTGTAAGAGCTAATTTAGACCCCATCAGTTTAGATGTAGAATTGGGATCATGTTTTCCCATGTGCATTACTTTGCATTGATCCACATTGAATGTAATCTGCCTTTTTGCTGCCCAGTCACTCCGTTTGGTGAGATCCCTTTGTCACACTTTGCACTCTCTTTTGGACGTAACTAAATTGAGTTGGTTTGTATCATCTGCAAATGTTTCCACCTCACTGTTTACCCCTTTTTCCAGATCACTCAGGAGTATGTTGAACAGTGCTGGTCCCAGTACAGACCCAGAGGGACACCACTATTTACCTCTCTCCATTCTGAAAATCAGACCCTTTCTTTCTTGCCTTTGAACCAGTTACCTATCCCAGAGAGGACCTTCCATCTTATCAGATTTTGCTTCAGAACCTTTGGGGAGAGACCTTGTCAAAGGTTTTCTGAAAATCTAAGTATACTATATCCACGGGATCACCTTTATCCACATGCTTGTTGACTCCCTCAAAGAATTATAGTAGATTCGTGAGGCATGATTTTCCTTTACAAAAACCATGTTCATTCTTCCCCAATGTAAGCGGGGGCAGACTCACCCGGCGGCGCCTCCTGCTGGTCGTTTTGGGAATTAGCTCTCCAGCTGTCAGAGCGCCCTCTGCAGGCCGGTGATCTGCCTTACCGCAGCTGGCCCCCTGTCCCTCCCAGGACCCCAGTGACCCTTTTACCCTGGCAGTACCCCCCCGTTCTGGGTCTCCCCCTCCCAGGGGAACCCCCACCCACTATCCCCACTTCACCTCAGTCTTGGCTACTGCCCAGTCTCCATCCAGCCCCCGTTCACTGGGGCAGACTGCAGTATGAGCCACTCATCACACGCAAAGGGGTTTGGACCTGCCGCCTCTGCTTCTCCCTGGGCTGACCCATTGCAGCCCTGCACCTATTCAGCCTATAGTCAGGCCTGCAGCCTGGGGCTTTCCAGGCCAGAGCTCCCAGCTCCTCTGGCCCTTCCCCAGCCCTGCTCCCACTCTAGGTGTCTTGCTTGGGTCCCTGCAGCCAGGCCCTTCTCTCGCTACAAGCAGAGGGAGACTGACTGGGCTCCTGGCTCACAGCCTCTTCTAGGGGCCAGCTGGGCCTGACTGGGGCATGGCCACAGCTGAGCCTGCTTCCCCCAATCAGCCCAGGCTCCTTGCCCCAGCCCCAGCCCTCTCCTGGGCTGCTTCAAGCCCCGCAGGGCAGGAGCAGGGAACCACCCGCTACACCCAGGAAATTCCCTTCACCAATGGATCTGATCATTGGGCTCTACAATTCCACCCAATGTGCCTGGTGCTGACGTTAGCCTTAGTGGCCTGTAATTGCCAGCTGCGTCTCTGGAGCCTTTTTCATACACTGCTCCAGCCAGGGACTCAAGGCCGCCCCAGACTTTCCCCTTCTCCCTTCTGGGAAATCAAGTTCAAGTTCTACAAGGAGCTAAAGAAGCTTCAACCCTGCATCTGAATTAATGTCACATTTCTCACTGTCTGACACAAACAAATGTCATTTCAATCCCAGGTGAGTCCACTTCAGTCATTCCTCAGCCCCATTCCTTCACCCTCCTGCCTTAGCTTAGGGCATTGCGCCACCCTGTGGGCGTTTCATGTCCCTCCTCAGATTCACATACAGACACAATTTCCTTTGCTGTTCAACGAACATGTCTAGAATATACTGACTGCAGCGGGGACCAAAAAGGCAGAGAAAAGCCCTCAAAAGTTCTAAGCTGCCAAGCCCCAGAAGGTGATCACAATCCTACCTAAAATCAAGACAGGATAAGGCTAACGTCATGTCCAAAGCCAGGGCTAAGAAGGTAACACTGAGAAAGAAGTGGAGAGATTTCCATTGGGATGACTCCTGCTCCCCTAATGGCTCTGTTATGAATCAACATGGACCTCCCAGAGAGATCTAAGTCCTGCAGGACAAACAGCCCCATGGACAGTATAATGAAGTGGTGGCAGTGGGGGGAAGTGCTGTGTTTTGTGTAACACCTGCCAGGTGAGTGATGCACTGACAGGGCAGCTGCCCATGAGCTCATTCTCTTCAATCTGCTTCTGCTGTTATTTCAGAGCCAGCACTAGCGGGAGTGTGTCCCTGTCACTTCACCAGCTCTAGAACAGGCTCTGTCTGCAGCCCAGCTCTGATTAATCCCACTTTTTAATGTATTCCTACTGCGATACTTTCCCAGTTCTCTGCCTCATCCTAACATTCGGTCAGAGACTGAATATGGGGAGGGATGGACTAATTTGTGTGACATTCGGTAAGTTGCCATCGTATGTGATTGAAACCTCTGCTGGAGGTGGGCAGGAGCCTGTTACACACATAAAATAGCTAAGTTTGACCAAACTACCTGCTACACATTCAAACCTTCCTGTACACACACAACAGAAATTGGGGCTCTGAGAAATGGCAACGTTCCTTTAACACAGATCATTGTTTTCTATACTTGCAGAGGCATTGAAATAGCAGCTGTTTAAAGGTAATGTGATTCTATTTCATGATCAGCAGCAGAGCCGCTGTCAATTTACCACCCATAGAGCTGATTGTTTCTAACTGCAGGGTTAGCCAGACCATTCGGTAACATTATTGCTCTGTTTACAAAGCCTTGGGTTAGTGACGAATCATGAGACTTATCCCTTCTTGCTGTAATTCCACTGACTCCAGGGTTCTCTTTCCCCATTTCTGGTTCCAACAAAATAAACAAATTAAAACAGCCTTCAGAACTAACATGGCTGTGGGAAAGTAGAAATGTTGATAGCTCAAATAATTCAGTTTCTTCTGTGTCTTGTGTGTGTCTATCTGCTTTGTGTGTGTGAGCGGTGGGGCTTTTTGTTTGCTCCTGGCAGGTGCAACCCTGTCAGATTTGTCTGTGGGGAGGGGCCAGAGAAAACAAGACACCCTGGCCTTCCAGGTTGGGGTTAGGCAAAGGAATAACAACCCTGTTCCATAAAAAACAAAAAACGTTACAGAAACAGTGGTAGAAACAGTGATAAAGAAACTGGTAAATAATCACAATGCCCAGGCTTGAAGTAATCGGAAACACAGAATTCAAAAAGCAAAGCTCAGGGGTTATTGGGGGTTTATTCTCTGAGCTTAGCCATGTGCTATAGCACAGGGAGCACTTTTGGAAGTCTCCCATCCCACAACGGGGGAAACGAAAAGGATTCTTAGGTTCTAGCATGGATTGAAGGAGGATGGTGATGGGGAATAAGGGAATCCCTCTGACGTACCCTAACTACATCTGTTGTTACAATGGGTGAAATGATGTTTTCCCCTATCCCTGCCCTGTTCCTGCTCTTTGTTATAGGTCAATATAGTTTAAGTGCGGAAATTGATAATAAAAATATCTGCTCCCCAGCACAACCTGAAGCAACATCAGAACAACTGGGAATGAAACAATTTGTTCCCCAAGGGAGAACTCGATGACTAACAATTGCTGTGAAATGGGGGAACAGTATAACCGTGATGCTCAGGGTTTGTTCAGAAAAGGAAAAGTGATGGAGTTTAGGTCAGGTCAAGGGGAAAGCTAATGCCAACCCCTGCACCTGGGCTGCATCTGCACTACAATTTTTTACATTAAGATCACTAACTTGAGCAGCCAACGACATGTACAGTCCTAGTGGATGTCAGGCACAGATAGTTTTTGCCTCAGTGTAGCTTGTTGGGATCAAACCTCTCTCCCCCCACCTGGAGGTGATGAACATTCCTGGCAGGAGGGACACACACTCCTACGACTCAAAGGAAAGGAGTTGATGGAAAAGATCATAGGACTGACCCCAAAGAAGGGTGAGCTGCAAAAGGCAGAAGCAGGCAACTGATCTGGTGGAGCTGAGAGACCACAGTGAAGATGGTACAAAAATCACTATGTGGGAATGAGCAAATGTGATTTAAAAAAAAAAATTTCTTGGCCAACCCTAGTCAAGGGATTTATAACAGTTCTCTCTCATGTGGATTTTCTGATGTCTAATGAGGCTTGAGCGCTGATTGAAGCTTTTCCCGCACTCAGAGCATGTGTAGGGCTTCTCTCCTGTGTGGATTCTACAATGTGTGATAAGGTTTGAGCGCTGACTAAAGCTTTTCCCACACTCAGAGCATGTGTAGGGCGTCTCCCCTGTGTGGATTCTCTGATGTAAGATGAGGTCTGAAGGATTAAAGAAACATTTCCCACACTCAGAGCATCCATAAGATTTCTCACCCATGTGGATTTTCCTATGTGTAATAAGGTTTGAGCGCTGATTGAAGCTTTTCCCACACTCAGCGCATGTGTAGGGCGTCTCCCCTGTGTGGATTCTCTGATGTGTGATAAAGTTTGAGCTCTGACTGAAGCTTTTCCCGCAGTCAGTGCACGTGTAGGGCTTCTCTCCTGTGTGGATTCTCTGGTGTGTGATAAGGGCAGAGCTCTGATTGAAGCTTTTCCCACACTCAGAGCACGTGTAGGGCATCTCTCCTGTGTGGATTCTACAATGTGTGATAAGGTTTGAGCTATGACTAAAGCTTTTCCCACACTCAGAGCATGTGTAGGGCGTCTCCCCTGTGTGGATTCTCTGATGTGTGATAAAGTTTGGGCTCTGACTGAAGCTTTTCCCACACTCTGTGCACGTGTAGGGCGTCTCTCCTGTGTGGATTCTACGATGTCTGATAAGGACAGAGCTCTGACTAAAGCTTTTCCCACACTCAGTGCACGTGTAAGGCGTCTCTCCTGTGTGGATTGTCTGATGTCTGATAAGGTGTGAGCTCTGACTAAAGATTTTCCCGCACTCAGCGCATCCATAAGGTTTCTCACCAGTGTGGATTCTCTGATGTGCAATAAGGTTTGAGCTCCAATTGAAGCTTTTCCCACACTCATGGCATGTGTAGTGTGTCTCTTCCAAGTTGATTCTGTCGCTTGTTATAAGGTCCGAGTGGCTACTAAAGTTTCCCTCTGGCCTCCCCTGAGTCTCACAGGCTTTTGTTTTTTCTGGGAGTGCATAACTCCCTGAAACATTCCCTTTGGATCTTCCTGATAAAGTTCCATGTGGTTCTCCTTGCTCAGCATCTTCCTGCTGGGGTTTCTCCTCCTCATTCTGACTCACCAGCCCATCACCTGATGGGAGACAGAGAGAATCCAGGCACAGATCACTACCTGCACCGGAAAGAAAGAAAATCTCAGAGAGAGGAATGGAAAAAGGGATGAACAATCCAAAATATGTGTGGGAGAGATCAAACCTATCAGGGGCTGATTTTCCCCAAACCCTTCCCCAGAGGAGAGAGGAAGGGATCAGTTTTGGTCTGCATCTCATGAGAACACTCAGGAGAAAGAGAGATCGGGGAGGGACCTGCTGCCAGTTGTCAGTCAGAATAGGAGGGAAGCCATGAGTGACATCTGCCATAATGATTCCACATCTGCAGGGAACAATCCTGAACTTGGAGAGCTCACAGGGCATCCCGAATGTTTGTAGGGCATCCCGAATGTTTCCTGCATTCCCACACAGTTGTTGAGTTGGTTTAACCAAGTCCTCACCTGCGAAGGCAGCTCTTGGAAGCACTTCTTTCTCAGAGCCCTGGAGGTCTGGGACCCCCGGCTCTTCCCCTCGTTCCAGCTGGGAGATCACATCAGGTTTGGAAACTGGAAACTCTACTGCAGGTAAAGAAAACAAGGGAGGTCAGTGGAATTTGTGGGATACTTGTCACAAAGAATATTCCATGGTTTTAACCCCCAGCTCATTTTTAAGCAGTAACATCCCAAGGCCAGCTTCCTTGGCTCAAAGTGGCAGGAGAGCTATTATGATTATAAATCATATTCATTACCTTAGTGCTAAGGAGCAACTAACAGTGGGTCCCTATTGTGCTAGGCAAAGTACAAACACAGAATAGTAGCTGGCCCATGCCCTGAAGAATTTATAATCTAAATACACAAGACAGACATAGAATGGGGGAACGGATAGACCCCACTATCTCTTTCACACACACACTGCTCACAGCCCCTGGAGAGAAAGCAAAGCACAGGAACTGGACGTTAGTCCAGCAAACACAGTGGAGGACAAGCTGCAATCCTCACACAATGGTCAAAAACGAGAGGCAGGTGGGTCCCTGCCCATAGAGAGGGGCTGGCTACAGGCCTGACACCTGAGGGGCCATTCCTTGAGCAGACCATGGAGGCAGGTCAAAGGCTTCGCTACCCCAGAACTGTGACATCGCAAAAGCACATTTTGGGGAATTAGGAAATCTAGTGACTCAGGTGTAATGGGAGGGAGAATTAAACTCCCCCAGTGGGAGGAGAAGGCTGGGAAATTACACACTAACATTCAGGAGCAACAGCCTCTAATTCTTCCGGAAAAGGAGAAGGTCAGAAACAAGAACTGGGCCACGCAGCCTCAGGAGGGACAGGCTCAGAGATCCAAGGAGCCGGGAGGGAAGACAGCAGGAGAGCTATTATGATTATAAATAGCATCTGGCTGCTGCAGATGTGGAGAGGGGGGACAAGACTCTCTCCAAACTCTCACTCTTCTTGACCCCGACCTGATTTTACGATCTATGACCCAGTCTCACGTCTTGTGGGCAATTACATACTCGCTAGAGGTAAGATGTCATGATCAGAGAATTGCTTATTAGCTTGGACCATGCGTGGAGGGGCAAGGAGGTGAACATAGATAAATGGGTTATTAAGGGCAGGTCAACACTACAGCTGGATGGACGCTCTGAGATCGATCTAGCCATGGTCGATTTAGTGATACGATTTAGTAAACGTGGCCTAAGCTTGCTACAGTTCAGGGCCTTATATTAAGTTGAGGCTTTGTGAGAGTGGTTATGCTGAAGTCTGGGATTTACCTGAGGTTTGGGTAGGGACTCAGGGTTAAAAGTCTGGGATCCCCCACAGCTCTAGATCCCCAAAACCTCTCCTCCCTCCCACTGACCCACCCAGCCCACTTCCTGGGTGCCCTTCCTCCACACTCCCCTCCCCTTCTTCCCATTACTGGCAGCTGGCACCACCTCCCGGCACCTTGGGAGCTTCTTGTGTTCCCTCCTCATCTCTCATTACCTTATCCCTCCCTGCTGCCTGCTAGTGTATGGGAGATAAGGAAAAAAAGGGGGGACAAAGAAACTTGTCAAAACTTGGATGATGAATAAAGGTATAAAGTTAATACTGCTCAGGTTATTTAGAGACCCCACAGCTTCTAATAACCGAGAGGAGAGGACTCCTTACCTAGGGAGGTCACCGTCTCATAGTTCTCCTGCATGACATCCCTGTAGAGGGCTCTCTGAGTGGGGTCCAGCAGAGCCCATTCCTCCCTGGTGAAATACACAGCCACCTCCTCGAAGGTCACCGGCCCCTGAAAGAGCAAGAGTCCAACACTCAGTACCTGCTGCCCCACTCACAACCCCATTACTCACAGAACAGTAGCACCAGGTAAATGGAAGCTCCGGGAGGCACATGTTAACAGAGTCCCACCTCACCTTGCCTAGAACAGCCAGGTGGCATCAGAGGGTAGAAAGAGAGAACCTTTGTGTCTCCCAGCTGACAGACGGAGGCAGGGTCATCACATTTATCATATACCTACTAGCCAGAGATAGATATAGGAGATGGGGCTGTCTCTGGACCCTGCTGGTGGCTCCCTGGTAGGAATCCCAACACTCTCCAAATAAAATATATGGAAGAAAAGGGAAGTCAATAGTAAAGAATCTAAGTTCGAAGTTCAGAATTGTAGAAAGTTGGCAAGGGAAGCTAACAGAAATCAATGATCAACCAATGAAAATAAGAAGGAAGTTTTTAAAAGTACAAAATTAATCCTAACAATGGTAGTGGTACATTACTAGATGGAAATGGCAGAATAATCAACAAACATGCAGAAGAGGTAAAAGTGTTCAATAAATATTTCTCTCCTGGATTTGGAGAAAAACAGATGATGTAACTCATATCATAAGATGTTGACGCTGACAGTCTTTCCATTCCAGAAGTAACTCATGAGGATGTTAAACAGCAGCTATTAAAGTTAGATGTGTTTAAATCAGTGGGTCCAGAGAACTAGAGTTCTGAAAGACCTGCTGGAGGAGTGTGGTGGACTGTTAATGTTGACTTTAATTAGGACTTGGAACACTTGGGAAATTCCAGAAGACTGGAATAAAGCTAATGCTGTGCCAATATTTAAAAAGTATAAAAGATGCCCAGTATCGATTTCAGACTGACACACTTGTCATTAGCTGTGTCAAGAGAATGGAGCAGCCGATACTGGATTTCATTAATAAAGAAAAGAGGGTAATATAATTAGTATCCATTAAAAAGGTGTAGACACAATAGATCCTATCAAACTAACGGGATATCCTTACTGGATGAGATCAAAAGTTTGGTTGCAGCTAATAGTATTGATGTAATATACGTAGGCATATGAGTTGCTTCAGAACAATATTTTGACTAGAAAGGTACAAAATACACACGGCATACATTAAATAGATTAAAAACTGGGATTTAAAATAGGGAACCATGGTTGAGTGGATTTCTTTCTAGGGGGTTCCCGTAAGGATTGGATCTTGGCCCTGTGCTATTAACATTCTTATCAATGACCTGGAAGAGAAAATAAAATCATCACTGATAACGTTTGCAGTTGCCACAAAGACTGGGGGTGGGGGTAACTAATGAAGTGTCAGTAGGTTCAGGCTCCAGCACTGGGAGTCTGGGAAGTTTTCCCAGCCCTGGCTAGAGGGTTATTTCCTGTTCCACAAAGAGGGGAAGTTCCATTCCCTACACTTGTGCTTTGACATTAGGACCTATCTCACACTACAGCCCATATTCAGCATAGTGGCAGGATTATAATATGATTAGGACATGAGGCATTTTGTACAAGATGAGTCATGTGCGGTGTCATTAGAAAAGTTATGATTTGCTGAATATGATTATCCTACCTGTGTGCATGGATCATGTTTGTATCTGAAGTTATGGATATTGACTCTGTATCTGTCTTTCAAATGTGCTTACTCTGGGTAACACCCACAACGAGCCTTTCAGGTACAACAATGAAGAAGCCAGACAGTGTTCATGGCTCATCAACAAAGACAATGGACCATGGAAGAGCTTAGCCTTCCTGTGATTGTTTCAGCCAGCCTATGAGTCATGGCTACTATGACTCAGCAGGACATGCTAGGACATGTGACCAGACCACATGACAATGAACTTCATTTTGCTACCTGTATTTTTCCACAAACTGGACTGGGAACTGAGTTTGGAACAAAGGGTTCCTGCCATATGGAAAAGCTACATAAGATGGGGTGTGACATCATCTCTTGGCCTCATTCCCTGCACAAGAGAACTGCTGGAAGCACCTGAGGAACAAAGACTGAACTGGGGGATGTGCTGGTCCCAGTGTAAAGGGATTTCTACCTTGTGTATGGAAACTTGGGGGACTGCTTGTAGCATCAGTCAGGGTGAGAAATTGCTAATTCAAATTCTATCCATCTAGTATGTTAGCCTTGGTTTGAGTTTTTGGTTATTTGCTAAGTAATCTGCTTTGATCTGTTTGCTAACACTTATCGGTGGGAAATTGGCTGTTGTCATCTATCTGTCCTTGAGTGGCTCAGGTAAAGCACTCAGGTAGCTTAGTTGGCTGCATGGCGCCACCTGCTGTCGTGTTGGGTGATAACAGGCCCTGGAGAGGCTGGCTGAATCTCCAGCAAAGCAGCGTGAGAAGGGCCAGCCCAGCTTGAGGGTTAGAGGGCACAGCGGTTCCCAGAAGCCCCCCAGACTGCACCCCGGGGTGACAACCCATCACACCCTACATTACACAAGTCTCAGCAGGTTTGTCACATCCTGTCCCCTCCCTTTCTCCACCCAGGATATTTCCTGCCTCCCACCACCTCTAGCAGCTCCCACCAGTGGTGAGCTCCAGCTGGTTCCAGGACAACCGGTTCTAAAAAAGCTTTTAAATTTAACACAGGCTCGGGCAGCTGTCCACCCGGCCCCCGGCCCCAGCTCACCTCCCCCTCTCCTCTGAACGCTCCGCCCTCCTTCTCCTCCCCCTCCCCTGCTTCCCACGAATCAAATGTTTGCGCGAAGCCTGAAACAAGCAGCAGGCAGGTAAGCCGGGCCGGGGGGGCGACCGTGTGCACGGCCCAGTCCGGCTCCACCTGAGCGGCTCCCCATGGCCCCGGCCGAGCCCCCCAGCCTGGTCCCGGCCAAGCACCCCTGGCTCTGGCTGGTCCCGGCTGAGCGGCTCCAATCCGGCCCAGCACGGGCCCTGCAGCACTGGTCCCGGCTGAGCGGCTCCATCCCGGATCGGGGAGTCGGGTCCTGTGGCGCCAGTCGCGGTCCCGGCAGAGCTGGCTGCGGTCTCGGCCGAGCGGCTCCATCCCGGATCGGGGAGTCCGATCCTGTGGCACCAGTCGCGGTCCTGGCCCCAGGCAGTGTGGTAAGGGGGTAGGGAACACGGAGGGGGTGTTCGGTGGGTTGTGGGGGGCTGAATAGGGGTCGGGGCGGTCAGAGGGCAGGGTACAAGGGGGTTGAATGGGGGTCCCGGGGGGCAGTCAGGAAGGAGCAGGGGTTGGATGAGGTGCTGGGGGGCAGTCAGGGACAGAGAGAAGGGGTGGTTGGATGGGGCAGGGGTTCCAGGGGGGCATCAAGAATGAGAGGAGGGGTTTGATGGGGCGGCAGGGGGCAGTCAGGGGACAGGGAAGGAGGGGGATGGGTCAGGGGTCCCCAGGGGGGGTGTCAAGGAACACAGGGGGTTGGATGTGGCATGACCCCCTTGTGAGGTGAGTACAAGGGAACCTGTTGTTAATATTTTGGCAGCTCATCACTGGCTCCCACCCTCCTATACATTTACTGCTCCTCTCCCTCCAAGCAGAACCCATCACCAGCTCCCTGAGAATCCCTTACCTGAGCCAGCTCCATTGAAGCCATTTCCTTCCCCGTGGGAGGACGGGATGATTTGGGGCGAAACGTGGATGTTGTTATTCTGTAGCCTGCCAGGGCGAGAAGGGCAATGTGAGAGAATTCAGACAGGGTTTCTGTCCTTTCCACATGTCGATTCCCCCCAGGTTTTCCCCTGCTAATGGACATTCTAGGTTCTGCCACACTGTGAAGCACAGAGTGACCTTATCCCAGTACAGGCCTAGCCCCCTCCCACCAGGGTGTAACCCTCTGAGACATGGTGACACTCTCCCAGGAGCAGAGTCTTTCTCTTACACTTATCAAGTTTGCGGGCGATACCAAGCTGGGAGGGGTTGCAAGTGCTTTGGAGGATTGAACTGAAATTCAAAATCATCTGGACAAACGGGAGAAATGGTCTGAAGTAAATAGGATGAAATTCAATAAGGACAAATGCATAGTACACCGCTTAGGAAGGATCAATCAGTTGCACACATACAAAATGGGAAATAACTGCCTAGGAAGGAGCGCTGTGGAAAGGGATCTGGGGGTCCTAGTGGATCACAAGCTAAATAGGAGTCAACAGTGTTGCAAAAAAGCAAGTATCATTCTGGGATGTATTAGCAGGAGTATTGTAAGCAAGACACGAGAAGAAATTCTTCCGCTCTACTCCGCACTGATTAGGCCTCAACTGGAGTAGTGTGTCCAATTCTGGGGGCCACATTTCAAGAAAGATGTGGACAAATTAGAGACAGTCCAGAGAAGAGCAACAAAAATGATTAAAGATCTAGAAAACATGACCTATGAGGGAAGATTGAAAAAAACTGGGGAAGACTCAGAGGGGACATGATCACAGTTTTCAAGTACATAAAAGGTTGTGTGATAGATCCAGGCCAGTTGGGTACAGCAGAATAGTAGAAGGCAGATATACTGGCCACTGGATTAACAGTTTTCTGTTCCCTGACTGACCAGAGCAGGGGCTGCTCCAGGCTAATGAGAACACCTGACTCTAATTAACCTGTAAAGAGTCAGGTGAGGCCATTCAGTTAATGTGACCACCTGACTCTAATTAAGGCCCTGCTGATACTATAAAAGGGCTCACTCCAGTCAGGCAGAGGAGAGCCGGGGAGCCAGAGGAGAGGAAGTGCGGCTGAAGGGCTGAGGATGAAGACATCCTCAAACCATCGTTAAGGGAGCCCTAAGGTCAGGGTGAAGAAGGGAGAAGCAGGAGAGCTGTGGGGAAGTGGCCCAGGGAAATGTAGCAACTCTGGCAGTGAAAGGTTGGCTGCCAACAACTGCTACCATTAGGGTCCCTGGGCTGGAACCCGGAGTAGAGGGTGGGCCCGGGTTCTCCCCAACCCACCACTACAGGAACAGCTCCTGGAAGGGGAGTCAGGTCCCTGTCAGGACAGGAGGCTGAACAGAGACTGTGGGAGTTCTCTCACCAACCTCCTTGCAGCCTATGATGAAAAGGGTTCAATAGACTGTAACCCTGGCCCTAGAGAGAGAAGGGCTACGTGGAGGGTCACAGTGAGTCACTGAGGCAGCATAAACCGCCTAGAAGCGCAGGACCCACCGGAGCAGGGTCAGAGCTCTGCCACAGTTGTTACAAACATGCCGGAGAAAAATTGTTCTTCTTAACCTCTGAGGATACGACAAGAAGCAACGGACTTAAATTGCAGCAAGGGCGGTTTAGGATGGAGATTAGGAAAACAACTTCCTAACTGTCAGAGTGGTTAAGCACTGGAATAAATTGTCTAGGGAGGTTGTGGAATCTCCATCACTGGGGATATTTAAGAGCAGGCTGGACAAACACCTGTCAGGGATTGTCTAGATAATACTGAGTCCTGCCTTGAGTGCAGGGGACTGGCCTAGATGACCTCTCGAGGTCCCTTCCAGTTCTATAATTCTAAGAACCAAAGGCCAGAGAAGAGCAGAATCCAAGGAGTCACTCTGGCGATTCTCCCTGTCACTGTCCCCAAGGCAGCTCTCTCAGGTTTACAAAGCTGTTTGATGCTCCAGCCTTTATCCAGTCTCTCCTGGGAGTGCTCCTTTCATGGGCTGGGCCTAGTTTTAGCCTTTGGGAAGCGTGACCCCGGGGGCTCTGAGACTGGGCCTTCTTGCCTCAGCACATCTTGTTTCTTTCTGTGGCTCCCCAGTGAGTCCAAATGAGTAGATACTCCTGATTGTCCTGCTTTGAGCAGGGGGTTGGACTAGATACCTCCTGAGGTTCCTTCCAGCCCTGATATTCTATGATTCTATGACTGGCAGTAACCTGAACATTGCTGTGATTCGTGGGGTAAGGCAGTGGTTCTCAACTAGGGGTCCTGGGCCCCCTGGGGGCCACTAGCAGGTTTCAGGGCAGGGGCCAAGCAAGGGCAGCATTAGACTCACTGAGGCCCAGGGCAGAAAGCTCCAGTCCCAGCACATGGGGCTGAAGTCCAGGGCCCTGAGCCCCACCACCCAGGGCTGAAGCCAAAGCCTGAGCAATGTAGATTTGTGGGGCCCCTGTGGCATGGTGCCCCGAGAGAGGAAGAAAGTGCCCTGAGGACACAGCCAGAGGGTTGAGCCCTGACACACGACTGGCTCAGAGGGTCTCTGCAGTCAGGAAGGGCTCGCAGCGAGGGAAGCCTGGCAACTGATGGCTGGAGGGGTGAAGAGGTTTGGGGCATGGTGGGGGAAGAAGCGTCTGGGACTGGATAACCTGGGGCTGGGCACTCGCCATAGGGGACACTGGCTCCTCCTGTGCCCTTTCCACACCCTCTTGCGAGTCGAGAATGACCACCCTGTCCCCACCCCCAGCGGCAGCCGTGTCTCAGGACTCTCCCCAGTTGCACCCACTAACTCTCCTCCCATTTGGGGTATAGCTCGGGGCAACAAATTCCCACCAAGATGAACCCAGCTGGCTGCTGCCAGATCTGGTGCAACACGGGCCTCTGGTGGGTGAAAGGCAGAACTGTAGCACTTCTCAGGCAGAACGTATCTTCTTCAAGCCAAAAAAAAGAAATTCTGCGCTGGACGTGAATTCTGTGCGTACGCAGCGGTGCAGAATTCCCACATGAGTAACTCACACCTGGCACAAACACAACCTGCTCACTCCCATCTCTTCTCCCTATGTGTCGAGTCCCAGAGCTGCTGCTGTCATTAATGCACACAGGCTTTCACTCCCGTTAGTGCTGGCAAGACCCAATCCAGCGACAGGACTGAACCCTTATTTTCCTATCACATGGGACAGTCTCAGCTGAGGGGGAGGTGAGATGGGGAGGGGGTACAAAGGGGAAAGTTGTTGTACCCATGTTGGTCCCAGGATAGCAAAGAGGTATTTTTAATTGGTTCTAAAACAATTACCTCCCCCACCTTGTCTCTCCAAGAGATCTGAAAGTGGCAGGAGGAGACAAACAGGAAGACAGAGCTCAGGACTCTAAACCAAACATTTCAAACCCCTGGAAGAAACTACATTTCCCTTCTGCCCCTGGGTATGTTTGTATCCTCTATGAGGGACCACCCCATTCCCCTCACAGCAGCAACGGGAGACTGCAGCCAGCCCCAGATGGTCTTTCCCAATCCTGGAATGTTTGTTGTGACAAAGATTGTGTGTGGTGGGTGCACGGGCTGGGGACAGCCGGACTGATCTGCAGATTGGGAAGTCAGGGCAACTCTAGCACAGCTTGGGGGCTGTGGGCAGGGGGAGCAGTTCTGGAGCTGGGCCTCTGTCCTCTCTAGCTCCCATGGCAGATGGCTCTGGCAGCATCAAGTGAGTCCATCACTGCAGGGGAAGGTGGGGTAGTGTCTGAGATCAGGGTGAGAATTGGAGGGGGGTCTATGCCCAAGAATGGGGGATGGAATTCACCTCCCCACTGCTCTGCAGAGCTCAGCAACTAGGGATTTATCCAGTGAAGTGAATTTCACTCTGGGTGACTTTGAGTCAGCCACTGAAAGATCCTTGTGCCTTCGGTTCCACACTGGCCACAGGAGTTGACTAGTTCTCCCTCCCCAGACTGCCGGGGGCAGCCAGGGATAATTAGTGGGTTATGGGAATTAGAAGATGAAAATTCACTAAGAACAATGATATTTGTGTGTTTATTATTAAATCCCCAGACACCCACCAATCCCCGTCCTCCTTCCGATGAGCTATAAATATCTAAGGGACTCAGCTACGGATCCTGCAGTCAGTTCCTGCCCTTCCCCACTTTCTAAAGCAGCACTTTTAAGAACAGGGCAGGGAAACATGTAAATATTTTGAACCAAATTCCAGGAGCTGCTGAGCATGGAGAAGTTAAAATGAAACCAAGATTCCGTCTCTCCAAGGACCTAGTGCAAAATAACAGATGCTCCCCAGAAATCTGAAATGGCCACTTCATAACTGATAAAATGTTATTAATCTGTTCACTTCTGGGAATTACCACTAAGAGAAACATCCCAGTGACGGTGATATCCTGAGGAAAAGATCTCATGTGTCTTGTAATCTGGAACGATATACACTAAAATGCCTAATTCGTAGTCCTACGGCAATTGCCTGGTGTCACTACAGGGCAGAATTAAGGTTGGTGCCTTAGTTGTGAATTTCCATCCCCTAGCATATTGCAATTGCTGTTAAGTGGGTTTGACAAAATTCATTGTGTCTATTTCTTTCTTTTAATTTCAATAGATAGCGATATTTATTTTTAAACCCTTTTTTCAACGTTCACAATTTCAATGTTCAGAGCTGTGGGAAGTTATGGGGGTCGTCAGACAATTATTTAATAACAGTAACTGTTGAGAGTCCAAAAGCTAAATCATATAACTGTTCAAAGAGAAATTGTCAATGTCACAGGCAAAATATACAGTGTAAATATCCTTAAATCAAACTCCACTTTCTCCAGAAGCATTTCTGTATATTACCTATATAAATATTTTTTCATCTCTGTGTGTGTGTACAGTGAAATTAACATTTACTGCAATTTATTTATAAAAATCCAATCCTGTCAAGCATAATTTTAAGTAATGAAGTACTTCCTAGACTGGAATGTTTCACTTCAGGATAATTACACCCTCCCTGTGATGTATTTTACTCTCAGTACCGTAACCCTCTTGTGATGTAGCTCCTGTCTAGGAGCTCTGCTGAAGCCAGTGGCATTATGATCAGGTGACACACTGACACAAGAGCAGAGACACATGGGGGAGGGTGGAGGATGAGGTAACATGGAGGCTACCAGAGTTGAACGTGGCCGTAAGCGCGAACGCTCTCTCAGCCTCTCCTCTCTCCCACCTCCCAGAGCCAGTAATTCTGAATCGTTCCCTAAAATCTAAATAGCCCCAGTATGAGAGACAGTGATTAACGCAGGTACCTTAGGGGCTGCAGCGCCAGCCCCCTGCCTGGATGAGGAGGGTGAAGAATTGCAGTAGAAATGGGTTAGGCTGGGAGAGGGCACAGCTGATGGGGGACTGGGAGCTGAGTTGACCAAGAGGCCAGAACTCATGGGGGGGGGGGGGGGTTGGGAGAAGAAGTCAACAGGACTGGGTAGAGGCATTTCAGTGTATTTTCTTCATTAACCATTCTGCCATGTAGACTCAGACTTTAAAGGTCAGAAGGGACCATTATGATCATCTAGTCTGACCTCCTGCACAAAGCAGGCCATAGAATCCTACCCATCCACTTCTATAACAAACCCCTAACCTACGTCTGAGTTACTGAAGTCTTCAAATTGTGGTTTGAAGCGCTCAAGCTGCAGAGAACCCTCCAGCAAGTGACCCATTTGGGCTTTGGCTACACTTGCAAATTTGCAGCGCTGCAGCAGGGTGTGAAAAAACACCCTCCAGCGCTGCAAATTGCGGCGCTGCAAAGCGCCAGTGTGATCAGACCCCCAGCGCTGTACATTAATCCCCACAGGGAGGTTGAGTACGGACAGCGCTGGGAGAGCTGTCTCCCAGCACTGGCGCTCCGACTACACTTAGCGCTTCAAAGTGCTGCCGCGGCAGCGCTTTGAAGTGCTAAGTGTAGCCAAAGCCTTGGAAACTTTTCATTCACATCTAAACACCTTGGAGCTAAGCTGGGTTGATGCATTTCCACTTACAGTGGTACAGTTGTAATTAGGTGCTTAATCAGATGCTCATGCAGCACAAAGCAGTCAATAATGGGTGTGCTTCCATTCATTAACTTGACTGTGTGCTGTGCATTGCTTTGAAAAAAAGATGCTGTGAGGGAGTGTCAAAATTGTAGGCATTAAGAAATGGTAAGTAGGTGTCAGTTCATTTCTCATGCGTTTCTCTCCTAATTTTAATGTCAGTTTTCAATCAGTATTAATACCATGTTGTTTTAACAGAAGTCGGGTCCATTTGTATAATTGTTTGCAAGATTTCATTGGATATTGTGAACCAGCCGTCTTCACCTTTTATTTTCAGATTCCTAAATACAACCCAGCACACCTCTCCTGACAGACTGCAGGCCCTGGCCGGTGATTTGTCAATTGGAAGTGACAGAGGAGGAGAAAGACCTGGGTTTATCGGTTGATCACAGGATAATTATGAGCTGCCAATGTGATGCAGCCGTGAAATAGGTTAATGCAGTCCTAGGATACATCAGGTGAGGTATTTCCAGCAGACACATGAAAGGGTTAGTGCTGTTATACAAGGCACTGATGAGACCTCATCTGAAATACACCTCTACCTTCTGGCCTTAAAGTCTGTGAGTCTATAAGCTGTGCCTTGCGTTGCACAGACACTGATGGAGATCAGGGCCCCATCGTGCAGCACATGGCAGAGACCCTGACTGAGATCAGCAGCCCCATTCTGCTGGGCACTGCACAGACAGAGAGGGACAGTCCTTGCCCCAAAGAGATCACAATCCAAGTAGACAATGGGGAGGAGGAAAACAGAGAGGGGCTGTGACTTCCCCCAGGTCACCAAGCAGGTCAGGGACAGAGCCAGGAACAGACCCCGGTAACGCCTGAGCCCCATCACCCGCAGCTTGGAAAGGTCCCCAGACCCCACTGTATTAGGCTGCAGGAAGAGGTGGTTTGTCCATGGATGCACAGGCTGTCTTGGCAGGCAGCTCAGCTGCGGTCCCTGCACACAGCTGGGGGGTGTCCCCTGGGTCAGGAGAAGTCAGTGTCCAGTCCTGTGGGGCTGTGCTCCTGGCTCATACCTCCAGCACTCACTGCTGCCCCTCCCTTACCAGCTGCACTGTTCAGCCAGCCCCAGGCCTCAGGGAGGTCACTGCCCCCCATCCCCCATCTCCTGCAAGCCTTCAAACAGGGACATGGTGCACCAGTGCCAGAGCGCACTAGTGTAAACTCTGTCTGTACTAAGGGTTTGCACCAGTGCCTAAAACACCAGGGTGGCAGAGACCTTCAGTGCCCAAAACAGCAGTACGGTGGCACTAGAACTGGGATTTATTTCTAGCTCGGTCACGGACAGCCTGGGTGACCTTGGACACGTCAATGTTTCTCCTCCCAACTTTAGTCTCTTTACCCAGCTGCCACTCACTGGGGTCTCCTCTCTCTCCAGAGCTGCTCACCACTACAGTCTGTGTGGGTGTCCCCAGAGCTAAGGCAGGTCAGCTCGGGAATAGTCTTACAAGGGGGGCTGGGGAGCGTCTGTCCCTGGAAGTTTTTAAGAACAAGTAGGACAAAGCTCTGTCAGAGACAATCTACAGATACTTGGTCCTGCCTCGGCAGAGAGCTGGACTTGATGACATCTTGAGGTCCTATCTACCCCTACATGTCTAGGATGCTATGCGATATATACATATAAAACAACATACAGAGAAAAACCGCACGACAACATGATGTCAGGCCATTCAAAAAACAACAACAACAACACAAAAACCTACATTGCACAGCATAAAATGACAATGCTAAGGAGAAGAAAGCAACACAATGCAAACTAACACACCTTAGGACAAAAGTAGACAATGCAAAATAGGTGAACTCAAATCAACACAACACAGACACCAAACAAGTTGAGGCAAAACAATGCACCATAAAACTATGGAACACAACATGGGGCAATCACAGTTCCAAATGCACCATGCAAAACAGCTCAGTGTAGAACAGGACACAGCACAAAAGAGAATTATTTCAATGTATGCCTGGAAGGGATCTTGAGAGGTCGTCTACTCCAGCCCCCTGTGCTGAGGCAGAACCAAGTGTTAGGATATAGCTATTCAGGCCTGTCTGCAAAGGCCTGTACTTTAAGAATGTAGGTGTATTCTTATCACTTAGCTAGTTACAGATGTATAAAAGAAGGAATCAAAGATCACTGTCTGTGGAATGGCCTTCTCTTACTGTGACAGGCTAAGGCCGTCAGCCAGTACAGTGGTGCGACATGATCTGGGTCGGGGTCAGTGCAGTGCCAGACCCAACGGGGACACAGATCTCAGTCGAGGTCTCTGAAGTGCCCAGCACAATGGAGGCAGCGGTTTGGGTCGCAGTCGTTCGCTGCCTGCGACAAGGGGGGCCGTGATCTCGGTCCAGGTCTCAGTTTTACCTGGCACAACAGTGGGGTCTGATCTCACCTCAGGTCTCTTCAGCGCCTGGCAGAACAGGGCCCAGATCTCAGTTGGGGTCTCTGCAGCACCTGGCAGAACAGGGCCACGCTCAGTACGATAAGAGCCCTGATCTCAGTCACACACCTGGAGAGAAAAGCGGGAAGATTTTTGAGCATTCGATATCAGTATTTCAGAACTAAGGAGAAAATGGGGCACAAACTAAATATTTGCCAATATAAGAGAGAAGCACCAACATCTGGGAGATTTTGTGTCACCATTTAACAGTTGAAGAGAAAAGATGGGAAATTGGAGGGGATTATACAAGGTTATTGAATCAACAACAGAATGGGATGGATTCTTCTTGCCCCACACTCACATGGCCGGCAGGGAGCCCTGGGTGATGTCTTTTCACAGGGGAAAGGAGTGGGGCTAGAGTGAGAAAGTCACTATCAGTGGGGAGGGCCTGGCAGTGGGGTCTGGGAATGTGACTAGCAAGTGGTGGAGGGTGCAGTGTATATTGGAAAAGGGGTAAAAGAAATGCAAACAAAATATGGTACTTATTTAAAATCCTGTTAGGGCTCCAAAAGGAGCTATAGTAGATTGTGCTTCTTTTTCAGATCTTTTGAGCAGTGTTTTGGAGCAGAAGATGAAAGTGAACAGCAATAAGAACCCTGGTGGAAGTGAAATGTGTCCCTTTTGAAACAGTCTCTGAGCTGCTGATAGCTTTGAATCCAGAGGCAAGCCAAGAAAGACTCTGTGTGGATGCAATACCCAGCTGATAGAGGAAGGAGGAAACTGCCATTTGCAGCACAAAGAACCTGAGAATAATGAATGCATCTGGTCAGCAAACAAGCTATTAGAAGACTCAGATTATGGCCCTCCAGAAAAGGGAGGTGAAAAAACAAGTCAAGCCTGAAAATAAGGGGGACAGGTTAACCCTAAGGAGCGTGTGTGTACAGAGCAGAAATCTGAAGCTGTGGGAAACTGAGGCACGCCACCTCATAAATTTCATAAATGGTCAGTGAGTGGGGTAATTCACTAGCCTGACTATAGAACAAAATAAGGACAGCCTGAAGGTAATTCTTCTGTTTTTCCTGCAATTAGCAAGGAAATTTGTAAAAGGAATTGGTATTATTATTAAGAAATAATCTGTCCCCACCAGGGGGGTGGAAATTGTTTCTTTCGTTTTTCAGACACTCTACAACCATGCTGGTGCCAGCGGAAGAATAACCCAGAATACAATGGATCTCTGTTTTGTGGTGTTTGTCTGTGGTGTTGGTCTTGCTGCTAGCATGAGGTGGGTGGGGGATGGCTTCAAAAGGCTGACCTGGGGGGAGAGGAAGAGGTGTGTGGGAATGCAAAATGCTCAACTGGGAGGCCAGCACCTGGGTAATGGCTACTATGGTGCCTGGAAATAGAACGGCAGCTAAGGTGGGCCCCACAAGCCCTATGGGAATAATGAGAAGGGGAGGAGCTCACTGGGAATCAATGGAGGGGTGATGAAACATGGTGCACATCAAAGGAAATGTTTGGCCGTGCCCCTCTCCTATGACTATGCAGGAGCAGGATCAATGGCCTATGGCAAGGGGTGGACAATTGGGTGTACTGTGTAGGAGGGGTTTTGCTGGAAATGTACATATTTCTGGGGGCACAATTACACCAGCCCCAACCAAACTACACACATCCACACGCTGCTATCTGGACTTTGGTGCACAAATGGATCTGTAAATCTTATTGCTGTGAATAATTGCCTATTTAGCCTTTGAGCTTTTTGTGGCAAGATCTCTCTGTCCCTGTGGGCATGTCCACACTGCAGTCAGACACTGGCGGCTGGCCCATCCCCGCTGACTTGGGCTCACACGGCTCAGGCTGTGGGGCTGTTTAATTGTGGTGTCCATGTTCCAGCTGGGGCTGCAGCCCAAGGTCTGGCACCCTCCCACCTCGCAGGGTCCTACAGCCTGGCCCCAGCCCAAGCCCAGACACCTACACTGCAATTAAACAGCCCCTTCGCCTGAGCCTGTGAGCCTGAGTCACCTGGCAGGGGCCAGCTGGGGGGTTTTTATGGCAGGGTAGAGATACCCTTGGTGTCTGTTCAGCACCTGTCACAATGGGGACCCTGATCTTGGTCAGTGTCTGTGCATATCCCTGCACAACAGGGGCCTGACCTCAGTCGGGGACTCTGCAACTCCCAGCATTACAGGATCCCGGATTTTGTTTAGGGCCCCTGCAGCATCTGGCAAAATGTGGGGGCAGGTTCTCTGTCAGGGTCTGTGCAGTGCCCAGTACAGTGGTGGGGCGTGATCTGGGTCGGGGTCAGTGCAGGGACAGGCCCAACGGGGACACAGATCTCAGTCGAGGTCTCTGAAGTGCCCAGCACAATGGAGGCAGCGGTTTGGGTCACAGTCATGCGCTGCCTGGCACAAGGGGGGCCGTGATCTCGGTCCAGGTCTCAGTTTTACCTGGCACAACAGTGGGGTCTGATCTCACCTGGGGTCTCTTCAGTGCCTGGCAGAACAGGGCCCAGATCTCATTGGGGTCTCTGCAGCACAGGGCCACGCTCAGTACGATAAGAGCCCTGATCTCAGTCACACACCTGGAGAGAAAAGCGGGAAGATTTTTGAGCATTAGATATCAGTATTTCAGAACTGAGGAGAAAATGGGGCACAAACTAAATATTTGCTAATGTGAGACAGAAGCACCAACATCTGGGAGATTTTACGTCAGCATTTAACAGTTCAAGAGAAAGGAGGGGAAATTGGAGGGGATTATACAGGGATATTCAATCAGCAACAGAATGAGATGGATTCTTCTTGTCTCACACTCACAGGGCCAGCAGGTGCTGGGGAGTAGCTGGGACTGGGAAACCTGGGGCTGGGTCGTGTCCATGGGGGACATTTGCTCCTCCCTCCCCTTCCTGGCCCTTCCCAGGCCCCGTTGCCAGCAGAGAGTGGCCCCCCCAGCGCAGCCCAGAGGTGTCCCTGTCTCAGGGCCCTCCCAGCCTCTGCCCATTCACCCTCTGCCCAGCTCAGGAATCCCTCGGGGGAACCATTTCCCACCCGCACAAGGACAAATCCCTGCAGGTGGAAATGGGGGGAAACCCCCCAAACCTGAGATCTGAACTGGCCGTTGGCGAAGGGGAGAGAAAATGGGGCACAATCGGGGGGGGGGGCAGGGAACTTCTCAGGGGTTTGGGGGGGTCACCCTGGGCGCTGCTCGTGGCTCTCTAGGGAGAAAGGGGGCAGGACGGGAGAGGAGGGGGGTCCCCACGGGAGGGGGCAGCGGTAAATCCGAGGGGATCTCAGCCCCCCCCCTTTCTCTCCCCGCTCCTCGGGGGTCACCTGCGCCCCCCCGCCATGTCCGGGCTGCACCGACATTTCCCACCCGCCCCTTCCCCCCCCCAGCCCCGTCTCCCCCCCCCCCAGCCCCACGCAGGGACCCCAGTGGGGCCGGGCCCCTCCCCCCGGCACCCCCCGCGGAGCCCCAGGGCAGAGCCTGGCCGGGCCTGGGGGGCGCTGGGCTCCTGCGGGGGCAGCAGCTCCGAGCCCCCCGCGGGCGCTGCCCCCCCCCCCAGGGAGCAGATCCTGGCGCTGCGAGATGCCGGGTCCCCCCCCCCGGGCACTGGGGCAGAGTCACCGCCCGGCCCCGCCCCGCCCCCGGGGCTCGCTCCGGGACCTGGAGGCTGCAGCTCCGCAGCGGGGTGGGCGGAGCCCGGGGCGGCCCCAGGGCGGCTCCAGCAGGGCAGGGCCCGGGCTGGGCACGGGGGGGCTAATGAAGGGCTCTCCCGCCGCGATCTGCGCATTCCCAGAGCTCCAACGGCACCAACCCTCCAACGGCTCCAGAAGAGGCTCCAACGGCCCCGCGCGAGCCAGGCAGAGCCGCAGCGGCCCGCGCGCGTTTGCAACTGGGCTTGGTCTCTCCACCCAACGTCACTTCCGCTCCAGGGAGAGTCAAGAACTACATCTCCCAGCCTGCCCCGGGGCACTTCCACTCTCTCCAGCCCAGGTAAGGGAGGTCCCCCGGGCCAGCCAGACCCTCCCCCCAGCGCTCATCCTTTCCCCTGGCCCCGCCCCCTCTCCCAGCCGATGCCTCTCAGACCCCCCCCGCCTTTTCCCGGGGAGCGGCAGAGCTGGGGGGGGGCGCGGCTTGTGACCCCCAGGTAATAACCGCACCCCGCCCAACCCCCAGCCCTGACCCCGCCCCCAGCAGGAGCGTGTCCACCCCACGCGTGTCCCCGGCCCTGCCCGCCCCGCGCTGCCCCCGGCCCCACCGCGCTGCCCCGCGGGCTGCAGGAGCCCCCGTGCTGCGCTTCCGACCCCAGCCCCTGCATTGGGTGTCAGCTGGATCCCAGCTGCTGCAGCCCGCCCTGGCGAGCGCTGCAGCCCCGGGGGGCGGGGGTTGCGGGGCACAGAGAGGGTCTGGAGCGGCTGGGAGCGGGGCTGGGGGGAGGATTGCAGGGCACAGGAAGGCATTAACCCCTCTGTGCCTGGCCGGGGGAGCTTCTCCGGCTGCAGTGGTGCCAGCTCAGGCAGGGGTTATTGGGGGGGGTTGCTGGTGGGTTCCTTCTGGAGGGGGAGGGGCAGGAAATACTGAAGAGGTGGCAACTTCTGGGGAGTTAGGGCTGGAGGGGGGCAGGGAATACCCTGGGTGAGGAAAGGGAGTGGGACAGTGTGTGACAAACCTGCTGGGACTTGTTAACATGGGCCTAGATCCTCAGAACAAACATTTGGGTGTTGGGGGAGAAAATTCCGTAATTTGTGAAACAGGAAATAGAGACACCAACCTCCTGGGCAGGGCTAGGAAAACTGACCAGACTTCCAGTGCTGAATCCTCAGCCTGCTAGTCAGAGGCTGGTATGACATGGAAAGGGGGCACCCAGCAGGGAGGTGTAGGGAAGATGTCCCGGCCCCTCTCATCCAGCTGCTGGCAGTGGGGAGGGTGTTGGGTTCCCCACCATGGGGTTGTATCAGCCTCTGGCTAGTAGGTGTGTGATGGATCTGTTGGGAGAGACAAGGGGTCCCTCTTTGTTCTCTCACCGTGATGCCCCCTGGCTGCTCTCAGGACTGGGGGGCACAAATTTTCTAAACTGAACCAAAAGTTCCTGCAGTTTTCAAAAGAGGAGAAAAGCAAAATCTGTGATTTCACACTCATAGTGACTGATAAGTGGACAGAAAGTGATCACAGTGACAGGGCCTGTGACTGGAGAATGCCGGGCAGTGCTTGGAGCCAGGACTCTGGCACGAGTTGATCAGAGAGAAGGATCATGGTTAGTAGAAGTTCCCACAGCCAGGGGCCCAGCAGCTATTCCCTGGGACGCAGCCCCCAGAGTCCCCAGCCAGGGACCCCAGATACCCCTCAAAGCCCCACCGGCCAGGGAAGCCCCACCAAACCATGACTGTCAGGTTGGGAATCCCAAAGGGTTCCCCCCACCAAGAGCCCCCAGCAGCCAGAGACTTGCCTACTGGGAACTCAGTTCCTCACTGCCTGCCTAGGACCCGCCCCGCACACCACCACCAAGCAGGATCTGCCCTGCCGTTTGTCTGGGACCCCTCCTCCACCCAGCGGGACCCCCTGATGCTTTTCAGTGGGACCCCTCACTCTGCTTCCCTGGTATCCCCTGACCTAGTGCCAGGGACCCCCTCCCCCAGTTCTGTGCACTGGGCATGGCAGCGATCCCAGGAGCCAGCCGGGGAAGCCCAGATGGAGCCCCTGGCACAGCACCAGGCTCCCTCTAACCCCCTGTCCCGCCTCCCCAAGAGACGCCCACCCCGGCTGTTCTGCAGCCAACAGCCCCCAGCGATACCCACCTCCAGGACCCACAGCCTCAGGACTGGGCACATCACAACCACCCCCTGAAACCCCAAATCTCCAGAACCCACCAACCTCACTAGGGTGCCCCCTGCAATCTCCCCCCACAGACACCTCCCCCCACCCCGCACAACACTGTTACCTCAGAGTGTCTGCTAAGTGGATAGAGAGTTATCACTGCCCCCTGCTGGCCAGTCACACAGGCAGAGGGAGCCCTGGGGGATGTCTCTTGAACAGGAGAATGGAAGCTCTGGAGAGCAAGAAAGGTAAGAAAAGTCCATGGCCTGTCACTAGCAAATAATGGCCACCATGGATCCACCCCAGAAGTGGCTGCATCTTAGCACAGGGGGAATCAACCCCTCACAGAGGCCATTTGCTGTGGGGTTTGGGATACTTCTGGACCCACACTGCACTCACAGAGACGTCCTCATCCCCTGCCAGCTAGAGATAAAAAAAAAAAAGGGTGCAGCAAACTCTCCCGATACCAGCTGGGAACCACTGAGCCCCAAACAGGGGGAGGCCTCTGGCCTTAATGTGTATTAAAGATGTGGCTGGTCTCTTTCATCAGCAAACATTTTAACACAGATAAAGGGGGGAAGAAATGGTTCTCAAAGGAGAGGGGAAAGATCCACACTGGGAAATTTAACCCCCTGCAACCTCCAGGATGGACAGTGATTCAGGGCAACAGGTTTCCTCCAAGAAAGGAGAAGTTGCTGGGATTGAGAGACATGGGGAACAGTCCCAAACATGAAAGGATTTTTAATTGATATTTGATAATAACGTAGAAGTGAAAGAGAAAGGGGGGAAATCTGAGAGATTTTGGCTCTATTTTTGCAAATAATAGAGAGGAAAGTGGAAAATCAAAGGGATTTTATATCAGTTTATATCTGATGTGCAGTAAAATGTCAGTGTTTCACATCAGTGTTTGTTAAATGAATAGAGAGGAAATGGGCAACATTTGCAAACATTTTATATCTATGTTCAAGAAGCTGAGAAAAGGGGTAAATCTGAGATTTTCTTGGTATTTTATAATTAGAGAGGGGGGCGGGAAATCTCAGGGCAAACGTTTAGGGTATTTTATATCAACCTTTGAGATGTGCAGAGAAAACGTGTCAGGACCTGCAACTGGAGGTGGAGAATCAGACTCCTGGAGAGACCAGGGGGAAATGGGGGAGGCGGGAGAGCGGCTCGTTGGCGGGGAAAGGGGCGAATCTCCCCGGATTTTACAGCCCGTGTGAGACACTGAGCGAGAAAAGGGGCAGAACTGGAGAGAATTTGTATCGGGGGCGAGAGGCAAGTGGCACCAACAGGGACAGGAGCCAATTAACCCCCCTGCCCCCTTCCCCCGCCCGCCCGCGTCCCACCGACCTTCCCCCCCCAGCTCCAGCTTCTCCCCCCCCGCCCGCCCGACACCCCCCTCCCCCCCGGGACCCCCCGCCGGGCCCCCCCATCCCAGCCGGGGGGGGGGGGCGGATCCTGCTGCGGCTCCGCTGGGGCCGAGGCGGCTCCGAGGCTTCTCCCGGGTTCCCCGGGGCAGAGTCACGTGCCCGCCCCCCCCCAGCGCCACCCCCCCCCCCGGGGTCTCTCACTCACCGGGGCTGGGGCGGGCAGAGAGGCTCCAACGGCCCCGCGCGAGCCAGGCAGAGCCGCAGGGGCCCGCGCGCGTTTGCAACTCGGCTTGGTCTCTCCCCCCAACGTCACTTCCGGTCCAGGGAGAGTCAAGAACTACATCTCCCAGCCTGCCCCGGGGCCGCTTCCGCTCTCTCCAGCCCAGGTAAGGGAGGGTTTCAGCAGGTAAAATCGCGCATGCTCCGTGCGAGCCCCGCTGGGGGCGGGAGAATAAAGCAGCTGCTGCTGCCGCCTCCGCGTGAGCCGGGCCCGGGCTGAGCCGCTGCTGCTCCCCGGGGGGGGGTCTGTGCGGGGGGGCCCGTCCCAGCCCCGCCCGGAGCCCCCGGGGAGTGAGAGACCCCGGGGGGGGGGGCGCTGGGGGGCGGGAACGTGACTCTGCCCCGGGGAACCCGGGAGAAGCTTCGGAGCCGCCTCGGCCCCAGCGGAGCCGCAGCAGGATCCGCCCCCGCCCCCCCCGGCTGGTATGGGGGGGGCGGGGCCCGGCCGGGGGGGGGGGCGGAGCTTTCTCCAGCTGGGCCCCGCCCCGGGCTCTGCGGAGGGTCCCGGTGACCGAGCCCGGGGGGCGGGGCAGGTCCCGGCTCTGCGCGGTGCCCCCCCCCCATCGGTGCCCCCCCGGGGGCCCGGAGCTGCTGCCGCGCTGAGGCCGGGAGGATCCTTCCCGCAGCGAGTCTGAGCCGCCCCCCCCCCCGGCTCTGCTGTGCCCGGTACTGGGGGGGGGGTGAAGCGGGTCCCCCCGCCCGGTGCCCCCTTCCCCGCACGGGCGGAGCGGGGCAGCCGCGGGGAGAGAGCCCCCGGGAACGGGGCGGTGACCCCGGCTCCCAGCCCGGGGCAGGGCGCTAGGGGAGGGGGGGGAGGGGACGGGAGAGGGTGTGAGGGGAAATTAGAGGGGGGGGCAGGTTCCCAGATCTCTGCCCCCCCCCCCGCACACAGTGACTGCAGCGTCCCTGCCCAGGGTCACTTCCCTGTGACCGAGGTGAGGAGCAGAGAGAGGAAGAACCAGCCCCGGACTCTCCCTGTTCCCCCTGCGGCAGGAGTGCGCTGCCCTGGGGGCAGGGTCAGGGGGACCCCCCCCCCAAGGGGGCTCCTTTGGGTCTGGTCTGGTCCAGGGTTTGGTTCACACCCTGTTGCTGGGAGGGCTTCAAAATGTCTTGGTTGGTTACTGCTGCTGGGGGGAGCACAAGGGGGAAAGGAGGGGCCGGGGGCCAGGTCTGTGCTGCACGGTGGGGACTGAGCATGTTCCCAGCCTGGCAGAATCTACAATCTCTGTCTGCAGGGAAAGGGCCTGGGGGAATCGTGATGTGAAATGAACTAAAGCCTGTTCTGAAACCTCCACAACTGCCCTTCTCGCCCTGCCAGGCTGCAGAATGACGCCCACCTCTCGCTCCAGCTTGTCCCAGCCTCCCATGGGACAGGAGAAATGGCTGTAGCGGAGCCAGCTCAGGTAGGGGTTATTGGGGGGTTGCTGGTGGGTTCCTACTGGAGGGGGACGGGCAGGAAATACTGAAGAGGTGGCAACTTCTGGGGAGTTAGGTCTGGGTGAGGATAGGGAGTGGGGACAGAGTGTGACAAACCTGCTGGGACGTGTCCTAGGACCAGTCCTATTCAATTTATTCATAAATGATCTGGAGAAAGGGGTAAACAGTGAGGTGGCAAAGTTTGCAGATGATACTAAACTGCTCAAGATAGTTAAGACCAAAGCAGATTGTGAAGAACTTCAAAAAGATCTCACAAAACTAAGTGATTGGGCAACAAAATGGCAAATGAAATTTAATGTGGATAAATGTAAAGTAATGCACATGGGAAAAAATAACCCCAATTATACATACAACATGATGGGGGCTAATTTAGCTACAACAAGTCAGGAAAAAGATCTTGGAGTCATCGTGGATAGTTCTCTGAAGATGTCCACGCAGTGTGCAGAGGCCAGGGCCGGCTCCAGAGCCCAGCGGGGCAAGCACCCGCCTGGGGCGGCCCTTTCCCGGGGGGGCGGCAGGCTGGGCCGGCGGACCTGCCGCAGTCATGCCTGCGGGAGGTCCACCGGAGCCCCGGGACGACCGGACCTGCCGCAGGCATGACTGCGGAGGGGGCGCTCGTCCCGTGGCTCCAGTGGACCTCCCGCAGGCATGACTGCGGACGGTTCGCTGGTCCCTCGGCTCGGCTGGACCTCTCGCAGGCATGACTGCGGCAGCTCAACCGGAGCCGCCGGACCTGCGAACCGTCCGCAGCTGCGGGAGGTCCAGCCAAGCCGCGCGACCAGCGGACCCTCCGCAGTCATGCCCGCGGGAGGTCCGCTGCTCCCGTGGCTCGGGGGCACCTCCCGGGCATGACTGCTTGGGGCGGCCAAATTTGTAGAGCCGCCCCTGGCAGAGGCGGTCAAAAAAGCAAACAGGATGTTAGGAATCATTAAAAAGGGGATAGAGAATAGGACTGAGAATATATTATTGCCCTTATATAAATCCATGGTACGCCCACATCTCGAATACTGTGTACAGATGGGGTCTCCTCACCTCAAAAAAGATATTCTAGCACTAGAAAAGGTTCAGAAAAGGGCAACTAAAATGATTAGGCGTTTGGAGAGGGTCCCATACGAGGAAAGATTAAAGAGGCTAGGACTCCAGCTTGGAAAGGAGAAGACTAAGGGGGGACATGATAGAGGTCTATAAAATCATGAGTGATGTGGAGAAAGTGGATAAGGAAAAGTTATTTACTTATTCCCATAATACAAGAACTAGGGGTCACCAAATGAAATTAATAGGCAGCAGGTTTAAAACAAATAAAAGGAAGTTCTTCTTCACGCAGTGCACAGACAACTTGTGGAACTCCTTTCCTGAGGAGGTTGTGAAGGCTAGGACTATAACAATGTTTAAAAGGGGACTGGATGAATTCATGGTGGCTAAGTCCATAAATAGCTATTAGCCAGGATGGGTAAGAATGGTGTCCCTAGCCTCTGTTCGTCAGAGGATGGAGATGGATGGCAGGAGAGAGATCACTTGATCATTGCCTGTTAGGTTCACTCCCTCTGGGGCACCTGGCATCGGCCACTGTCGGTAGACAGATACTGGGCTAGATGGACCTTTGGTCTGACCCGGTATGGCCGTTCTTATGTTAACATGGGCCTAGATCCTCAGAACAAACACTTGGGTGTTGGGGGAGAAAATTCCCTAATTTGTGAAACAGGAAACAGACAAAGCAACTCCCTGGGCGGGGCTGGGAAAACTGACCAGCTTTCCAGGGCTGAACCCTCAGCCTGCTAGCCAGGGGCTGGTGTGACATGGAAAGGGGGCACCCAGCAGGGAGGTGTAGGGAAGATGTCCTGGCCCCTCACATCCAGCTGCTGGCAGTGGGGAGGGTGTTGGGTTCCCTACCATGGGGCTGTGCCTGGACCCTACTGGGGGCTCCATCTCCTGTATCAGCCTCTGGCTAGTAGGTCTGTGGTGCATCTGCTGGGAGAGACAAGGGGCTCTCACTTCGTCCCCTCACCCAGATGTCTCCTGGCTGCTCTCAGCAGTATGGGGATAGGACTCTGCTGACTCTCTCAGAGCTTCCATTTGATTGGCTCCTTTCCTCCATGAATAGTGGGGCTGTGAGTGGGGCAGCAGGTACTGAGTGCTGGGCTCTCGCTCTTTCAGGGGCCGGTGACCTTCGAGGAGGTGGCTGTGTATTTCACCAGGGAAGAGTGGGCTCTGCTGGACCCCGCTCAGAGAGCCCTCTACAGGGACATCATGCAGGAGAACTATGAGAATGTGACCTCGCTGGGTAAGGGTTCCTGTCCCCTCGATTCTTGGAATGGGAAATGCAGAGTTAAGGTTCATGCCACTCCCCCAATGCCACCTCTGCTCTGTCCTGTTTCAGCATCACCCCGACATGCCAGAGACACCCACACTAGCCCTCTCCCCTCCCCCGTTACAGAGCGCTCTGGGAACAGAGCAGTGCAGCAGAATGTCTAACATGTTCTTCTCTTTGCTAAGACAATATTCGGGTTCAACTCCATCATAGCAAACAGAAGCTTCCTCCCCCTGGCCTGCTCTCCAGTACTGAACCTCCTGCACACAGGCCAGCTGAGACTTGCACAGTGTTACTACCCCCTTGCCCTCAACCTGAGTTTTCCTTGTGAGTCGCTGCCTTCACTTACCCCTCACTAAGCCCCACAGATCACTCGAACATACGCCACCAGGGTGCTGACAACCCCCATGGCAAGAACACGCCCTTGGGCACCTTTGCTGACCAAGCCTGCAACACTCAGCACGGAAATGAGGCAGAATTGCCCCCCAAGTTTCACATGCACCTCTCTGCATAGCACAGTCACAGCTCTGCCCAGCTGCTGCAACCAATCCCTCCATCAGCCAGTCACAGCTACAGCTGGCCCAGTGCACACAGCTGGAGGCATGCGGATAGATGCTGGGATTCCCATCTGTGAGCACAGCACAGACAATGTCTTAGTCTTTCCTCGTGTCGATTATAGGTTCATAGGTTTTAAGGCCAGATGTGACTATTAGGTCGTCTACTCTGACATCCTTTATAGCACAGACCATAGAATTCATCCCGTTACTGCTGCATTGAGCTGAACACCTGAGTCCCTGTGGCAGTTGGTTAACCTTTGCACGGCCCACACAGAACCATTCTCACTGGTTCTGGCCAGCTACAGGGTTATGGGTTGGGGGAAAGTTTACATTAACTTTTCATTTCCTGGTCTGCAGAGGTTTAAGTTTACTCACCGTCCATACGGTGCAAGGCAGGAGAGAGCACTGGGCAACCGTAACACTGCATTAATGTAGCTTCTGAGCATTTAGTTTCCTGTTTTAAAAAATGGATGCTTTTGCTGCTATAGCTGTGTCTGTAATTGAGCTTTGGCCAGCAGAGCCATGTTGGATGGGGTGCGTGTGCGCATGCGTGTGGGCACTTTTTCACAGCCTTAAACAATAGAGCTGGACTGGCAAAGCTTTTAAGAGCTACCTAAGACCTACCTAACTAGTTCCTCGACAGACACCTGACACACCACCTTTGGGTGAACGAATATGCGTGTACCTGGTCTGTGGGATCCCAGTAAAACATTAGGCACCCTGTGCGCTCTGCCAGGTGGCATCAAGAGGTCCATGACGAGTCACATCCTTCTCCTCCTCCAGTCGCTGCATTACAGTGTCTTTAGAATGAGCCGGCTGACCCCCGTTCCAGCCTTCTGTTTGGGTTCCACGGGGCTCTGTCCTTGGTCCTCTTCTTTTCTTCCTCTGCACCTTATTTCTGGGGAATCTCATCCGCACACACACATTCAGCTACCATCTCTGTGCTCCTAACTCCTAGTTCTGCCTCTCTGCTCCTGGCCTGTCTCCTTCTGTCGCAACTGAAATCTCAGCCCCTCTCTCTCTCTCATCTCCTCACTGATGTCCAGCCATCAGCTAAAGATCAACAGCTGAAGCAAAGCTCTTAATATTTCCCCCAAGCCCTCCCCCCCCTTCTTTCTCTACCGCCGCAAACAGCATCATTGTGCTGCCTGTCACTCAGGCCCATAACTGTGCAATACCTTTGTCACGGAGCTCCCTCTGGGGCCTCCTATCCAGGCTGTGCCTACACCTGGCATTTTCTTTTTGCGTAACATCCTTAACAATTGGCCTTTCCTATCCATCCGCGCAGCTAGAGCTCTTAGTCATCCTCTCCTGTCTCAATTACTCCAACATCCTTTTCTCTGACCTCACCTTGCGCATCTCCATTCAGAAGGAAAAAGCGCCCTCCTGGTCCTCGAACATGACTTATGAGGGAAGGTTGAAAGAACTGAGCATGTTTAATTTTGAGAAAAGAGTGAGTGGGGAACTGAGAACAGTCTTCAAATATGTCAAGGGTTGTTATAAGGGAGCAGTGATTAATTGTTCGTCACGTCCACTGAAGGTAGGAGGAGAAGTAATTGGCTTGATCTGCTGCAAGGGAGGTTGAGGGTGGGTAATACAAAACCCTTTCCAGCGATAAGGATAGGGAAGTGCTGGAATGGATTAGAAAGAGAGGTTGTGGAATTCTTGTCCCAGGAGGGTTTTAAGAACAGGTCAGACAAACTTCTGGCATATTTACACCTGCTCCTGCCGCAGGGCGATGGGAATGGAGTAGATAACTTCTTGAGGTCCCTACCAGCCTATATTAGAAGATTTTAGGATTCATTGCCTTAGCCCTTCGCTTTGATCACGTCTCCTGGTGGAGAATTCGGACCATTTTTGTGGATCGGCTGCGGGTACAAATTTTGTTCCTAGAGCCCTGAAAATCTGCAGATATCCATGGACCATTTTTGCGGATCGGATGCGGATATAAATTTTGTATCCATGCAGGGCTCTACCTGTCTTACTTCTGTCTATACCTACAACTTAAATCTATTTCGTACACAGTGACTACATCTGAAATAACATATGAGATCACCATAACAATGATCAATGAATGATAAAACGAACTAATTGGCTCCATGAACCACGGAGACTCTTCCTTTTCCATCCCCACCTGCAAGAGCCGCCGTCTGTCTTCTCTGCATGTTCTTTGGATCTTCGAATTTGTCCCTCCTGAAGTCACATGGCCTGATTCTTATTTTTCACATTCTCCTTTGGCAGAAGAATTGGTCTGTGGCTCTTGAACTACACCATCTAATTTGCCAGCTTTCTCCACACACAGTGTTTTTTATGCTCCTCCCTTTATACCTGACTCACTAGGTTCCCTAATGCCGCAGGATGTGCTTTCCTGACATCTAATGCTGCTGAGATCCTGCCTTCAGTGATATCCCTGCCCTTCCTAGTCCTTACTCCACTGAACCCCTCCAGCCCATGCTTCTTGTTCCCAGCTTCCCCTGGACTGTCTCTTTGGCTCTGGACCTGTCTGTCAGCAAGAAGCAGTGCCAGGGACACTTGCCCTCTGTCTGGAGTCGTCACTTTCTGGGAAATGCAGCTCCAGTCTCTGTTTTTTAGGAGCCTCTTTGATAATGAATGTCTGGCTGTGTGTGTTCCCAGCAAAGATGGGGATAGTTAAATCCCTCCTAAGCAGAGTGTTCTGCACCTTTGAGCACCTGGGCAGCTGGCCCTGCGATTTTATTGTTTAAAATGGACTGGGGTTAAACTAATAGAATGTTTTTTATGATGATAAATGGCCTATGAATTCCCCTGATCTCCTTTGTTTTCTTTCCCTTGAGCAGGGTTTCCAGTTTCCCAACTCTCTGTGATCTTCCAGCTGGAAGGAGGGGAAGAGCCGTGGGTCCTGGATCTCCCTGGTTCAGTGGAAAGCGAGATCCTGGGAAGTCCCTGCACAGATGAGGAAACATTAAACCAACCCAGAAACTGTAAGTGCCTGAGAGAACCCGCTGGGATTCCCCACACAGACTCTGTGAGCTCAGGACAGTCCCCAGCAGATCTCACTCCTGGCTTCCTACAGATGATGATTGACACCTCGGCTGGAGCTCCCTCCCTTCCTACTGAGTGTTTGGATGGGATGTGGGCAGGGCCGGCCTTGGGGAAATGGCACCCTGGGCAAACTTGCATTTTGGTGCCCCTGGCTCCCATGGGCTCCTTAGGCAACCCACGTTCCCCTCCCCCCAACCTCTGCACTGTGTCCCTTTGCCCCAAATGCCTGCTCCCCCTCCTGCACCCCTAATCCCTACACGCCTTCATTCCTAACCTCTGCCCCCCTCGTGCACCCCAACACCTGCCCCCTCCTGAGCCCCTAACCCCTGCACTGTGCCCCCTTCACCCCAGCCCTTGCACTCCACTCCTGTGCCGCAATCATTAATGATCTGGAGGATGGCGTGGACTGCACCCTCAGCAAGTTTGCAGATGACACTAAACTGGGAAGAATGGTAGATACGCTGGAGGGTAGGGATAGGGTACAGAGGGACCTAGACAAATTAGAGGATTGGGCCAAAAGAAACCTGATGAGGTTCAACAAGGACAAGTGCAGAGTCCAGCACTTAGGGCAGAAGAATCCCATTCACTGTTACAGACTAGGGACCGAATGGCTAGGAAGCAGTTCTGCAGAAAAGGACCTAGGGGTTACAGTGGATGAGAAGCTGGCTATGAGTCATCAGTTGCCCTTGTTGCCAAGAAGGCTAACGGCATTTTGGGCTGTATAAATAGAGGCATTGCCAGCGGATCGAGAGACGTGATCGTTCCCCTCTATTCGACATTGGTGAGGCCTCATCTGGAGTACTGTGTCCAGTTTTGGGCCCCACACTACAAGAAGGATGTAGAAAAATTGGAAAGAGTCCAGCAGAAGGCAACGAAAAATGATTAGTGGGCTGGAGCACATGACTTATGAGGAGAGGCTGAGGGAACTGGGATTGTTTAGTCTGCAGAAGAGAAGACTGAGGGGGTATTTGATCGCTGCTTTCAACTGCCTGAAGGAGGGTTCCAAAGAGGATGGATCTAGACTGTTCTCAGTGGTGGCAGATGACAGAACAAGGAGTAATGACCTCAAGTTGCCATGGGGTAGGACTAGGTTGGATACTAGGAAAAACTATTTCACTAGGAGGGTGGTGAAGCACTGGAATGGGTTCCCTAGGGAGGTGGAGTCTCCTTCCTTAGAGGTTTTTAAGGTCAGGCTTGACAAAGCCCTGGCTGGGATGATTTAATTGGGAATTGGTCCTACTTTGAGCAGGAGGGTGGACTAGATACATCCTGAGGTCCCTTCCAACCCTGATATTTTATGGTTCTATGCACCCCTTCCCTGCTACCCCCTGCACCATTCTCCTGTGCCCCCAACCCCTGCACTGTGCCCCCTTTGCCTCTAACCCCGGCATCCCCCTCCTGCACCCAAGTGGGGAACCTGACCTGGATGCACAACGCAGCTGGCATTGCTGCTCGCTCCCCCACTGGACTGCTGCTCCCCCGCCCCACACAGCCCTGGGGGGCTGGGAGAGGGGAGCAAGGAGCGATGTCAGGGCTTCCTGCTCCCAGGTCACCTTCCCTGCAAGGGGAGGGCAGGAGAGCAGCTGCTCCTGATGTCTCAGCACCGCCCAGGTGGGGAAGTGACCTGGATGCAGGGAGCCCTGGTGTGTGTGTGTATGTGTGTGTGTGTGTTGGGGGGAGGATATTAAACAGTGTGTGTATGTTGAAGGGAGTGTGTAAAGGACTGTGTGTGTGTGTGTGTGTGTGTGTGTGAAGGTAGTATGTGCCTGAGTGAGTGAGCGCGCTGTCTCTTTTAAGAAAGTTCTCAGGGTCAGGAGCCTGAACTAGGCTTGTTCAGACACAAGCAGCTGCCGGCAGCTCCGGCCCCAGAGAGGCAGCAGCCCACGCAGATTCCCCCATCCCGTCACCCCAGCTCAGTGGAAATCGGCTACCCGGGTGTGGGGGAGGGGGACACCCCCCCCCATCAATCAGCACCTCCCTCCTGCAGAGCAGTCAGGAGGATGCTCCCCGTCGGGGGTGGACGGGGCGACTCCGGGGTGAACGGAGGGTGGGGGGTTGGGGGAACAGGAACAGCAGCAGCTGCACACGTGGAGCAGGGCGGAGAGGGGCCCCTCTGCTCCGGAGCAGTCACCTGACTCTGACGCTGGTCATCCAGCTGCCCCCTGCAGCTCAGGTCTATCCCACTCCCCCACGCTGCTGCTTATCTGCTCCCTGTGCCGCTTTCATCAGCCCAGCGAGCCTCTCGGCAGCAGGTCAGGTGGGAATCCAAACCCTGCACCCAGCACCCCCTTGGGTGGGGCACCCGTACGGCCCCCCATAAAGGCCGGTCCTGGGTGGGGAGCAGAATTGATCCCCACAGGGGACAGTGGAGGGGAAGAGTTTGGGGGAATTCAGTCCCCGATTTTTATTTTCTGTCTCTCCAGCACTTACTTGGGTTTGTTCTCTGCCTTTCCATCCCCAATTCTGAGATTTCTCCTCTCTTCTAGCAGGTGATGGGGTGGTGAGGGAGAGCGAGGAGCAGAATCCTCACCAGGAAGATGCTGAGCTCGCCGAAGCGCATGGGGAATTACTGCGAAGATCCAAAGGGAGTGTGTCCAGCCCCCGTGAGCAGGGAAAAGCTGGTGAAAATTACCCCAGACCAGAGAGAGAGCAGGGAAACCACTCAGAGGAGAGAGTGGATGAACCCATTAATTGTCAGGGACCTCACAGGGACCTCAAGGAAACTATGTCCCAGGAGAAAATCCTCACGGAAAAGCAAGAGAATACATGTAGTGAGTGTGGGAAAAACTTCCACTACCGCTCAACCCTTATTCGACATGAGATAATCCACACGAAAGAGAGACCCTACAAATGCTGTGAGTGTGGGAAAAGCTTCAATCGTACCTCAGCCCTTAGTAGGCATCAGCGAATACACAGAGGAGAAAGACCTTATGAATGCTGTGAGTGCGGGAAAAGCTTCACTCAGAGATCAGCCCTTATCTCTCATCAGACAACGCACACAGGAGAGCGACCCTACGAATGTTGCGAGTGTGGAAAAAGCTTCTCTCGGAGCTCAAACCTTACTATACATCAGAGGATCCACACAGGAGAGAGACCCTATGCATGCAGTGAGTGCGGGAAAAGTTTCACTCGCTTCTTCTCTCTTATCTCTCACCAGAGAGTCCACACAGGAGAGAAACCCTATGAATGCAGTGAGTGTGGGAAAAGCTTCTCTCGGAGCTCAACCCTTGTTACACATTACAGAGTCCACACCGGAGAGAACCCTATGAATGCTGCGAGTGTGGGAAAAGCTTCACTCATAGTTCAGGCCTTTTTAAACATCAGAGAATCCGTAAAGGAGATAAACTTCATAAAAACCTTCTCTAGAGCTGTCAGAAGATTTTTTTCTTTAATTCTTTTGACAGTTCCCAGGTAGTGAGTGTTAAGGCTGTTTGCATCTTTTGCACACTGTAGTTCCTCAGCTCCCACACATGAGTTGCCCACTTTTGAAGCTCGCCTGTCTTTGGGGTGGATCCTGTGGTCCTTTGTCTCAACTCCATTGTCCTGCGAGTCATTGGAGTGTGTGTCCTTTCTACCAGGAATGTCATCACCCCAGGTGGGGGAGATGGGGGGTGTCTTCAACCAGCTACGTTGAGATAAAATCTACCTGGGTCTCATCACTGTGGTTGTCATGGAGTTAGCTAGCTTGAGTTCACTTTCCTGATGTAAAAAGAGAACTATTCTTGCACTAAAGACATGGGCCATGGATAGTCGGTGGAGTTATCTTGCACATTTCCTCCTGTCTGAGCTAACCATCATCACATTTCTTTGTCTAAACAAACCTGGAGATTGACATTTATACTCCTCCTCCCAGTGCAAAGTTACTGTTAGAGACGTCAAGTTCCTCTTTGAGGAGAGATTGTCTCATTCCCAGTTGTTCTCACATTACCCTGGATTGTGCAGAACAGCAGTTATTTTGTTGACTTTTTTTCTCATTTAAAATATATTTAAATATGATGAAGAGCTGGAGCAGTGTCAGGGAAATAAGGGTCATTTTAGGCTCTGTGACACTGGAAGGAGATGGGGTGACTCAGACATTCCATCCTTCCCCATCACCCCAGAACTGTTACCTTGTGCCTGAGCCATGCACAGTTCACCCCTTCGTATTCCTTCGCTTCCCAACGTGTCTGGTGGGGTCATGTTCTTGGCTGTCCATGCTTGGGAATGGTGCTTGTACACGTCTTTGATCTTAAATCAGAGTCAGTCTGGCAGGAGATGAAAGTGTCAGACTTGGAAGGGGATTTCAAATGGATCCCAAGCACCGTTCAAATCCCCTTTTCCCTCAATGGCAAAGCCGCTTCTGGGAAGGTCGGCTGTTTTTTCTCCCGTTATGAAGGTGCTAAAACTCCTGTAAATAACACTAATGAGAAAGGTATCAGAGGGGGAGCCGTGTTAGTCTGGATCTGTAAAAGCAGCAAAGAATCCTGTGACACCTTATAGACTATCAGACTTTTGGAGCATGAGCTTTCGTGGGTGAATACCCACTTCCTCGGATGCATGAGAAACGCTGGGTGAAGCAGGTTTCAGTGGATCATGGGAGAATCTCTCATCCTGATTCTGAGACATCAGATGTAACCTAGTCTGGAATTTCACTTTAAATTAAAATGAAAGTGTCTTCTACCTCTCTGTGATATGGGTTTTCTATCTTTCATGAAGGCTCCTTGGTCATATAACTGCATGTTAGTTTTGTTTGACAGAATGTAGCTCAGTTTTTTGGGAAATTTCAGACAAATTACCATTTTTTTACTTCAAGTTTGTTTTTCCCCTATTCCTGCATGATGACATGGAGAAAATTCAAATGCAGTTCGGTCAACAGGAGAGAATACTCCAAGCTGTTGGACATATTATCAAAGAAACAGTCGTATGTTTAAATCTCCACTCTGAAAAGGTGAACAGCAGCAGACCCCAGATGGGTGCAACTGACCGAAGTAAGTGCACATGGTCACAGGGTAGTTCAGTTGTTTAAGTCAATATTGTCTCAGATGATCCAGGGAAAATTCCACAGCAAGTGATTCGGAACTAGGAAAACGCCCAGGTATTTGGTTCCCAAGGTATTTGTGACCCAGTCCCTACAGGAGGTTACTCCTGAAGAGATCTCCCACCTAATCCCAACATTTGGGAAATGCTGTCTGTGATGAGGTGCATCCACCCTGCACTGGCACTGCTAGGGGTAACTGCGCCATGTGGGCTGAAGAGGCCACACCCCCTCACCCTCTCTGGGCATGCTCCGACTGGAGACAGCCTGGGCGGACTGGGGAGAACAAACCTATGTTGTTGGTGTCATAAACAGATAGTTAAGGGTTAAGGGCTCTTTTACCTGTAAAGGGTTAACATACAGTACCTGATGACCACCTGACCGAAGGACCAATCAGAGATAAGATTTTTTCAAATCTCTGTGGAGGGAAGCTTTTGTCTGTTTTTTCTTTGTTTGTCTCGAGAACTCTTTTGAATCTAAAAGAGACCAGTCATGTCTCCAAGTTCTCCTGGAGTAGTTTCTACTAATTAATAGTGAGTATTAATTAGAAAGGCGAATTAGTCTTATGATTTGATTTCTATATTTGCAATTGTGTGTTTGCTAAAGGAAATGCTTTATTCCTGTTTGCTGTTATTGCTTTTACTGAGAAAGGGGGAGGGGGAATTCTCTCCAGAGATTGATAAGGTTATACCCTATGAGTGTCCAGCTTGGGCTCATAGAGATTCTGTATTTTCTTTTGGTTCTCTTAATAAATTATTTTCTTTTCTTTCAACTTGGTTAATTCCTTCTTCTGTGGAAATTCAGGGGAAGGTGAGGGGGGAAGAGACAGTTCCTCCTGGGTTTGATTCAAGCAGTTTGAATCAGGTATCTCTTTCCAGTGGCTAGGAGAGAGGGGGGGGGGGAGGTTTCCCTCCTGTGAGTGAATCTGTATTTCCCCAGGGAACGTCTTTGAAGGGAGACAGGGGGAAAACAGGGGTGTCCCGGCCCACGTATTGACCGCGGTGGTGGCAGCAAAGGGGACCTACCCTAGGATTTTGGGGTGGGGGAAGACATGCTGGTCCTCACTTTGAAACCCCCCAGTTTCAAGTGAGGGTGCAGACCAGGACAGTTGGCACAGGGTGTCGGGTGTGGGGGGGAGAGCCCAGGGCTGGGGTGGCAGGGGGCTGTGGGGGGGGGAAGCCCAGGGCTCGGTTAGCAGGCACCTCTGGGGGGGGACCACAGGGCTGAGGTGGGGGCAGCCAAAAATTTTTTTGCTTGGAACGGCAAAAATCCTAGAGCCGGCCCTGCCTCCACGCACCGTGAGGTAGGTATGAGCGGATCCTTATTATCCCTACTTGAAAGAGGGAGAAGCTAAGGCTGAGAAAGGAGAATTGACTTGTCTTAGGTCACACGGCCAGTCAGTGGCAGAGTTGGGAATAGGACACAAGAGCCCAAAGGATGGCCAAAAATGTGGGGCTGAAATAGAGCTCGGGCAGTGATCCCCACCAGTGACCTGGGCCACCCTTTGGGCTCTCTGGTGAGAACCCTCAGCCTCCCGCCCTCAGTCTCTACCCTGATTGGCTGAGCAGGGGGTTATTGACAGGGAGGAGACTCAGGTCCTTGTTGGTCTCTTTTAAGACCAAGGAAATAAGTCAGAACCAGTTCTATGTTTGATGAATTTTGCTGCTTCTCTGCATTAATTGTCGCTGAGCAGTTCATGATTCTCTCTAACCTTGCAGTTCTCCTCAAATACTCGCTGAATAATTACTGTCACTGTTGTTGGTCTGGTCATTATTCAGGTCATTCAGTGTCTGAAATTCAAGATCCGACGGTTAGTTAGAAAATCAGGGCTCTTGGGTCCTATTCCCAACTCTGCCACTGACTGGCTGTGTGACCTCAGACAAGTCAATTCTCCTTTCTCAGCCTCAGCTTCTCCCCCTTTCAAATAGGGATAATAATGATCCGCTCCTACCTACTTCACAGTGCGTGGAGGCAGGGTCGGCTCTAGGTTTTTTGCCGCCCTAAGCAAAAAAAAAATGTGGCTGCCCCCATCCCAGCCCTGGGCTTCCCCCAACCTGCACCCGCTGCCGCTGCAGCTCTGGGCCTCCCCAAACCTGCATCCCCCTGCAACCCCACCCCCGGGCTCTTCCCCCCCCCCCCCGGCCCACACCCCCCTGCCATTCCAGCCCTGGGCTCCCCCCCACATCCTGTGCTGCCCCAGATCTGGGCTCTCCCCTCCCCTCCCCTTCCCCCCCCAATGCTCCCCAACCCACACCCCCCCTGCTGCCCCAGGCCTGGGTGCTCCCGCCCACCTGCACCCTCCTTCCACCCCAGCCCTGGGTCACTGGTAACTCGCTCCCAGGATGGGTCATTCAGCAGGAATTTTGGATGTTCACAGAGCACAGACAGGATTGGTTCCCATATAGTTACAGAACTGCAGTAAAATGGAACAATTTTCAGCTTGTGTGATTGGAGGATACCTGGATGCATATTTATAAGACTGTCCTCCATAAATGAGGAAAAGTTGAGGTGCCTTTATTCTTTGTTTCTATGGGGAATTTGCCAATATCACTGTCTTCCTTTCAAACAAACAAAACTAGAAAAAAATGGCAATGGCTGTTGAAAATAGCAATTCCAGTCCTAATAACCCCTGGGAAGCATTTCTTGCTCAATTTTATCCTACTTTTTGTACAGCAAATAACAGTGGATCAGTATATTTGATCTGGGAGAAATGAAGTAACAGCTGCCCAAATTGAGCTTGAGCACTCCTGAATGTTGAGGTGTTCAGATCTGGAAGGCAGGTGCTAGAGTCTCTTTCTGAACATTAGCTAAATCTGGAAAGGAAAAGTCAATTTCTGCTTCCATGACTCAGAAGCGGAAATCCTCCTACGTGCCTGGTACTGTATCTAGATGTAAGTGGGGGAATGGTCCTGCTATTGTGGGGAACTTTCCTGGCTTCTGCACTACCCCGGTGAAGTGGGCTGGCAAAAGGATCTGAGTCCTCGCTCCCACTTCCTTTACCCAGAGGCCTCCCTGCCCTTGAGGACTCCCCTTCCACTCTCCTGTCTGGCAGAGTCCTCGTAACCCCAACAAGGCTGGGCCCAGGGTTCCTGGGGGGCTCGACCCCCCCCAACCCTGCTGTGGTCACCCAGGACAGGGGCTAGGGTGTCCCTCTCTTTGCACTGCGCACCTCCCTGACCCACTGATCACATCACACAATTTAAAGCAAATACAAGTTATTTAATTAACAATAAAATTTAAAAAATAAGAAAAAATGGGAAAGGTTAAAGGAAAACACATCACCCCGCTCTGTGGCAGGGACCATCACAAAAAGTGTCTCTGGACATCAGGGCACTTCACAGTCTGTTCCTTGTAGGTCCCAGGCCGCCTCCTCAGGCCCTGGCTGTGCTGCAGGGACGCTGCAGGTTGGACACTTGCTCTGGCGGTGGCCACACACTCTCAGGCTCTGGGTGGCAGGACCCTTCTCCCCAGCATCACCCCCGCCCTGTCAGGGTTACGATCCCCCTCCAAGTCTGGCCTGCAGGGCCTCTTGGCTGAGGCGTCTCCCTGTGCTGGGCCCACTGCCCAGGGTCCCCCTCGCTCTCCCCAGCTGCTCACCGCACCCAGCTCCGGCCTGCTCCAGCTCCGCTCTGCCTCAGCACGGCTGCTGCTGCTGCTCTGCCTTCAGCTCCCTGGGCCGCTTGTCTGGCCTCTCTGGCTCCAGTTGTTACAGCTCTGCTCCCAGGGCAGGGCTGCTCTCTCTGGGCTGTGCTCTGGCTCTGGGGCTGCAGCTCTGCTACCATCAGCTCAGCTTGGATCCCCTGCTCTCTCCTTAGCTCGGCCCCACTCCATGTGACTCAGACAATTCCAGCTCACAGGGAGGACGGGACCCCCCTGGCCTCCTGACTCCTTGAATAGCCTGCCCGCCCTGTCAATCAGGCTGACCTGGAGCACTGGTCTCTTCACATTGTTCCTGGGGACTGTCAGTCTCAGGTTCCTGATTTCCCATCGACCCCTCTGTTGGTGCCACTAGGCCTGAGTAAACCAAAGTTGTGACTTTGGGCCTGAAGTGAACCAAAGTTCTTACATGCTGTGAACTTTAACCAGTCTGCATGCTAACAGCCTAGAAGCAGAATTTGTGAGAGTCAGCTTTTTAGCAGACAGCTGCAGTTCTGCTTAAACTAGCAATAGTAGTGAGAAGGCGGGAGAAAGAGGGGGAGAAGGCTTCATGTGCCTGAAGCTGACAAGGCCAAGAGATAAGCTTGTGGATGAGAACTTTTTCTAACACGCTGAAATGTAATGCCTAATGTAACTGCTGTTGGGAAGGGAGGGGTGAGGGGGAAAACCGAACAAAAGGCTTACACAAACAAGGGGGGTATAAATGCTGGGACCCCGCCTGCGCGCGGGTGTGCAGGATTTGAGAATGCTTTTCTCCCTGGCACCTTTCTTTGGGCTCAAATAAACCTGGTTTTGCTTCTCCACCCTGGTGTGATAATTAGTGCGACGCACACCGGGCAACGAACCCTGCTGTTGCTGTCGCCTCGGGCTCTTTGAGCCGGCAACAGTTTTGGCGTCCCTGGGTGGGCTCGAGGCAAAATTATGCCTTGCCCGGATTCCTCCAATGGCCGGTGGACGATGGTCACAGCCGACGCCCAGCGCGCACCGGTGCCTTTACCGGGGGCCTCGGCAGAGACGCGTCAGGCTGACCTTGGAGGACACAACGGTGCAATGCACTCAGATAGAGCTCAACCTGTTTAGCTTATTATAAGAAGATTGAAGGTTGTGGGAAAAGAAATGTGAGATAAGTTAGACAGGTGTGCAGGATGATAATTATCCCACAAGGTTACAGCTGTGCTTGTGTTAATCTAATCAACCAATTGGTTATTGCCTGATTGCTTGATATGATTGTATATAAGAGCCTGCTGGAGTGGAATAAACGAGCTCTCTGCCTATGATCACACTTGGTTGTCAGACTCCGTTCCTGCTCCTGCGATGCAACAAATGGTGCCAAAGCCTGGGACAATAGTATCGGTGGCCTGAAAAAAAAGGAGGCGCACCTGAGTCTCAGTGTCGAGCGGCTGGGAGCCGCAGGGCGCCTGAAAAGAGGCGCACCTGAGCCTCAGTGTTGAGCGGCTGGGAGCCGCAGGGCGTCCGAGAAGAGGGGCGCACCTGAGTCTCAGTGTTGAGCGGCTGGGAGCCGCAGGGCGTCCGAGAAGAGGGGCGCACCTGAGCCTCAGTTTTGAGCAGCTAGGAGCCGCAGGGCGTCCGAAGAAGAGGGGCGCACCTGAGCTCAGTGTTGAGCGGCAAGCCGCAGGGCATCTGAAAAGGGAGGCACACCCGAACCCAGAGGTGAGCAGCTAATATGGGAACCGCTGCGTCAGCAGAGGAGAAGACGGTGCATGAATATCTGATACGCATCGCGGAGCGGCGGGGAGAAAAGCTCCCCTCTGATGCGTTATCCCGCCTGCTGCGGTGGGGACGAAGAAGGGGACTTTCCGTTCAACCAAGTACAATATTTGATAAAACTGTTTGGGAGTGGCTGGGCTGTGAGCTTTGGAAATCGGTGGCTCAGGGCGATAAGGAGGCTTTCTCCCTGAGTCCAGTATGGAAGAAGGCGACGGAGATAGTAGAAACTCTCACGGCCGAGGCAGGAGTGCAGGCGGCCCTGTCTGAACTTTGCCGCCCAACGCCCGAAATACCTTCCGTGTTGCCGGTTGGAGCCAGGGATTTTTTCGGTGGTGAAGACACGGTGATACCCTTGGCTTCCGACCCCTTCCTTATGGATAATGTTGCCCCTGCTACGATCCCACTACCCTCCAATGTGGTTATCGGCCCTGACATGACTGATCCTGCTACGGTCCCGCTACCCCCCGATACACCCGAGCCTATGGAGACAGCCTTGCCGTATGCACCCCTTCCAAAGCCATGCCGTGTCCACGGGACCTGGGGGTGTCATGAATGCGGGGAAGCAGAGGAGGCTCGGGTGGAACATGTGCCATCGCAGGTATATCCCGATTTGACTCAGTTTACCCGGTCTGATGCCTTTTATAAGGAGATGGAGCGCCAGGGTCGACAACTGCAGGCCATTTACAACAAGTTGGATCAAATGCAAGGTCTTCCAGCTGGATCATCGCGGTCACGTCTTCACGAGTGTTTTTATCCGACTCGCCCTTCCGCCCCGCCTGACCCCGGGGACCCTCCAACTGGGGACCCTCCGGACCCGGTGCAGCGCTGGCATGGGGTTATAAAGGAAGCTATCCTTGAAGGTCTAACACCCGAGGCCTTTCCAGTGATTACGCCAGACCCTCGACATCCTAATCATCGACAGTGGGCCCCTTTGGACTGGAAATTGATCCGTGAGGCGCAGAAATCGATTATGGCTTATGGACTAGATAATCCGTATGTACAGTCTATTATCGAACAGGTATTTGCTGGCCAAGCAATGTGTCCGTACGATGCGATTAAGCTAGCTGATCTGCTTCTTACACCTACACAGAAACTGTTGTGGAAAGATGATTGGGCTAAGAGAGTTGACTTGGCCCTTGTCCGCAATCTGGATTTGCCGGATGATGATCCCCGGCGCGTGGCCACTACTGAGATGCTTTTGGGAGCCGGCCGCTTTGTTGACCCGCATTTGCAAGCCCGCCTTGAACCCCGAATCCTGCAGCAATCACAGGAACTAGCTTTGGCTGCCTTTAAGACGGTGCCCCAGATGGGGAAGCCGACCCCTCCCTATGCTAAAATTACACAAGGCCCATCGGAACCGTATTCCACCTTTTTGGATCGCCTTCGAAAGGCTATTGATAGATCTCCTAATCTGACGCCAGAAGCCAGGACTGCAGTTGGACTTGATCTTGCCACCCAGAATGCAAATCCCACTTGCCGCCGTATCTTAGCCACCTTGCCCAAGACTGCGACCCTGATGGAAATGATCGAGGCATGTAATAAGGCCACTATGTTTGAGGAGACGGATAAGGCAGCAATTCATGCTAAGGCACAGGCCTCTGCACTGGCCGTGGCGTTACAACCCCTGCTCGGGCGACGGCGGGGGGCTAGAAGACCGACCCGGCCAGCCGGCCCCTGTTTTGGTTGTGGAAAACCCGGGCATTTCCGGCGGGACTGCCCTATGCAAAATGGGCAGCGAGCCTCTGATGTGTCACCTAAAGCTGCAACTGGCGCTTGTGCACGATGTAATAGGTTTGGACATCACGCCGCCGACTGTTGGGCGCGTTACAAGAAGGATGGAACACCGCTGCCAGGAAACGGATCACGGAGCGCCCCTCGGAGGAGCGCGACGATACAAGTGCCTCCACCCACCAACCCGGCTGCCTGGAACACCTCATCGGAGCAACCCGTGGCAGTGCCGGAGTGGACCTGGCCACAGCAACAGATGTAGTTTTAGAGACTGACAAAGTTCAAGTTCTTCCTTCTAACACTGATGGTCCATTAGGATTTGGACTAAGTGCCCTTTTGATCGGCCGTTCGTCAACATCGAAACAAGGTATTTTTGTTTTGCCTGGCCTTATTGACGCCGACTATACGGGGAATATTGGGATAATGGTACGCGCCCTCTGCCCCCCTATAACTATAATTGCTGGCACGCGTCTTGCTCAATTGATACCTTTCAAGGGATGTGTGCCCCGATCGACCCCGATTGACCGCGGGTCTCGAGGATTTGGATCCACTGGCCCTCCCCAAATTGCCTTTGCTATGGACATCACTTCGCGCAAGCCCACCCGCACTGTTCGGCTTCAAGGGTCCGATGGGCGGCAGATTATTCATGAAGCCTTGTTGGACATGGGGGCCGATGTGACTATAATCCCCGCTCGGTCTTGGCCGGACTCTTGGCCCTTGCGGGATGCCGCCACACCCGTGAGCGGCATTGGTGGGACTCAGTTGACTCGCATTAGTGTGGACTTTATTACCATTGTCGATATGGAAGATCCGGCCACGAGCGCGAAAGTTCGCCCCTATGTGATGCCGGCTCCGATCTGGCTTTTAGGTTGGGACTGTTTAAGTCAGTGGGGCGTTGTGCTGCAAAATTCACCTTTTGCCTAGCGGCCACTGAGGGGCGGCCGATCCTACAGCTGGAATGGACAACCACCACACCGGTCTGGGTCGCTCAGTGGCCGCTGCCCAAGAATAAGCTCGCCCAAATACACGAACTTGTGCAGGAACAATTGGCTAAGGGCCACCTTGAACCTTCTGTTAGCCCCTGGAATACCCCTATTTTTACCATACCTAAAAAGTCTGGGCATTGGCGTTTGTTACAAGATCTGCGCGCTGTCAATGCTGTTATGAAGGACATGGGCGCCCTCCAGCCTGGGCTGCCCACACCTACTATGCTTCCGCACGGATGGCCTCTACTTGTTATTGATCTTAAGGATTGCTTTTTTACCATTGCCTTGCATCCTGCGGACCGAGAGAAGTTTGCCTTTTCTGTGCCTTCTGTTAATAAGGCTGCACCTGCCCAACGGTATCAATGGACTGTTCTGCCACAAGGTATGAAAAATTCTCCTACCATTTGTCAATCTTATGTTGCTTGGGCTATAGCGCCCCTGCGAGCGGCACACCCTGATTGGATTATTTATCATTACATGGATGATCTTTTATTTACCAGCGCCCATTTTGCCATGGACGCGGCTATTGCTGAAATTGACTCCGTTTTGCGAAAGGCTGGGTTGGTGATTGCTCCAGAAAAACTTCAGCGGCAAGCCCCATATCGGTATCTTGGTATGGAAATTACAGATTCGATTGTGCGCCCGCAGAATCTGACCTTTCGGACGGCCGTTCATAATTTGCATGATGTTCAGCGCTTGGTGGGCGATTTGCAGCGGGTCCGCGGTCTTTGTGGTATAACTAATGAGGACCTTGCGCCCTTGGTTCAATTGCTTCAGGGTGGGCGTGCTCCGGATGAACCTCGCTCTCTGCAGAGCCAACACCAAGTTGCCTTACAAATTATTGCAGGTAAACTCGCAACACGTTATTCGGGGCGTGTTTATCCGGACTTGCCCATTTTTTTGGCGATTTTTTCTAAAGATGCCTCTTTGGAAGCTTTACTTTTTCAATGGCATGAGGCCCTTTCCGATCCGCTGGTGGGCATTGAATGGCTTTTTCCACCTTCGCATTATACCACGACTGTGACTACGCGGCTTGATGCGATTGCTCATCTTATTCACATGGCCCGATGCCGCTTGTTGGCCATTGCAGGTACAGACCCTCATACCATTTATCTGCCCTTTGATGATGTTACTGTGACTCAGTTGCTTGCTACTCACCTTCCCTTTACACTTGCCACCATGGATTATGCCAGTCGCTTCAGTAGCCATTTTCCCTCACACCGATTTTTTGCTATCGCGCTTCCTTTGGAAAAAGCCCTGATGTTGCGGTCCAGTCCTGTTGCTGGTCTCACCATTTTCACCGATGCCAGCAGCAGTGCCCAGCGTGCAGGACTTCTTTGGTTTGCTGACAGCCACTGGCACCACGAGTTCGTTCTTGCTGAAGGCTCCCTGCAGGTTTTGGAGCTTCGTGCTATTGTTCGAACTTTTGAAAAATGGCCCGATACCCCATTGAATATTGTCAGTGACTCTTTGTATGCTGTGGGTGTGCTTCGTCGTTTGGAACGCTCCCTGTTGGGCCGTGTTACGAATTCTGTTTTGTGGACCGCTCTTTTTCAGCTCTGGCATCTTTTGAATGCTCGACGGTGCCCCTACTTTGTTATGCATATTAGGAGCCATTCTGGATTACAAGATGGTCTTGCCGAAGGCAATGCCCTGATTGATCATTTAGTTAGCGCTGTCCATGTTCCAAATTCATTTGCCCAGGCACGGGTCTCCCATGAATTTTTTCATCAGTCTGCCCGTGCTTTAACACGCCAGTTTGCGATCTCTATTACCGATGCTCGCGCTATTGTGGCCTCCTGCCCTGATTGTCAACAGCATGTGTTGCCCCTTGTATCTGGTGTTAATCCCCGTGGCCTATTGTCACTTCAAGTTTGGCAGTCTGACGTTACCACGTTTGCTGAGTTTGGCACCTTGCGCAATCTTCATGTTACCACTGATACCTTTTCTGGCTTTATTTGGGCGACGGCACTGGCTCTCACGATGTGATTAAGCATTGGCAAGCATGCTTTGCTGTGATGGGGGTTCCTGCCCTCATTAAGACTGACAATGGCGGGGGTTATGTTTCTCACCGCGCTGCCCAGTTTCTTTCCCACTGGGGTGTGCAGCACTCTACGGGTGTTTCTGGCAATTCTACTGGACAAGCTATTATTGAACGTGCTCACGCCTCTCTGAAGGCGCTCCTCTTAAGACAGAAAGGGGGGATTCGCAGTGAGCGGGCAGATGCTTTGGACAAGACGCCCGCCGCTCGGTTGCTGAAAGCTCTTTACGTGCTTAACTGGTTACATCTTGGTAAAAACAGCCAGGTGCCCCCCGCGATCAAACATGTCAGCGGGATGACTGGGGAAGAGCAGGGTGCGGCCCCCCGACCCTCGGTCAAATGGTTTGATTATCAGCAGCAAATATGGAAAGGACCAGTTGACTTGCTAATGTGGGGCAGGGGTTATGCGTGTGTTGCCACTGATGCAGGTCCCAGGTGGATACCGGCGAAGTGGGTCCGGCCTTGGCTGCGTCCTCCGGAGCGATGGCAGGCAGATGCGGAGGAGCCTCACGAGACGCGCCCAGGCGCCGTGGAACCAGAGCCCCCGGAGGAGAACTGTTTGTTAGCTCTGTCAGGACTTTTCCTGTTTGATCCTCCGTGAATGAGTTACTTGTTCGAAATGATTTTTGCTGTGCCTGAAAGAAATTTTGTGTTGGCTGTATAGCATTTAGTGTACCATGCAATTATTATTTAGGGTTAAGATTTATGTTTTGTGTTTTTGTCATGTTTTGTGTTGTCTGTTTTCTGGCCAGAATTGTTGTTGTGTTGTTATGTGGTTTGATGTGTTTTCTTTAGGACCCCCCCCCCACCCTCAGTGTCAGTTTGATCGCCTGACATCTGAGGGATCAACAGAGAGGGGGGAATCCTGCAGAATTTACATCATTTGTTTGTTGTGTTTTGTTTTTGTTTGTTCGGTGTTTTTGGGGTTATATGTTAAGGATTGCATGGTCATATAGGTTGGTCTTATAAAGTTTTAATTTTGGTTTGTGATAGGTTATAGTGTTATGCTGTTATGAGTTGGAAATGTTTTCTTCTTCTCTTTCTTTTCCCCACTCCTTTTGATTTTTGAATACAGGGGGGAGGTGTGGGAAAAGAAATGTGAGATAAGTTAGACAGGTGTGCAGGATGATAATTATCCCACAAGGTTACAGCTGTGCTTGTGTTAATCTAATCAACCAATTGGTTATTGCCTGATTGCTTGATATGATTGTATATAAGAGCATGCTGGAGTGGAATAAACGAGCTCTCTGCTTATGATCACACTTGGTTGTCAGACTCCGTTCCTGCTCCTGCGATGCAACAGAAGGTGACTTCCGTTGAAGTGCCATATGTCTTAATGGAGAGAAAATACTTGGTATTAAAGGGCTCTTGAATCTAGCAGAGAAAGACATAACAAGATCCAATGGCTGGAAGGTGAAAAGAGACAAATTCATATTGCAACTAAGGCACAAATATTCAACAGCGAGGATGATTCACCACAGGAACAAGCTACCAAGGAAAGTGGTGGATTCTCCATGTCCTGATGTCATTTAATGAAGACTAGATGCCTTTCTGGAATGTGTTTTCCCCAAAAGTAGCTCTTGTGTCATACAGGAGGCCTCTGATATGCAGGGGGTCAGATTAGATGCTCTAATGGTCTCTTCTGGCCATAAAGTCAACTAATTTCTGAAAAACTGAGTGTAGCATTGGGAGCAGCGTCTGATGTTTCCCTGTCTAGCCGGCTTGCTGCCTAGAACGAACGCTCCTTGAGTGGGGTGATCCACAGGGACTAGTTGAAACCTGCAAAGTGCCTGGCCAGGGGCAGGACATTGGCACAGCAAGGGAGGGGTGTGGCAGTGACATCACAAAGGCCTTTTGCAGGACCTCAGACTATTGGTCAAAGGTGTGGGGGGGAGGTGGTGACCTCACAGAGAGATGCTGACATCAGCCAGGCAGGACAGGGGCGAGGGGCCAGGGAAACCTCAGAGACCCCTGTGGCTTTGCTTCAGCAAGTCTCCTTCTCCAGGTCTCTCTTTGAGGACTGAGAGAGTATTCGAGTTCATGGACGTGAGCGCCAGGAGGAACCTCTTTCGAGTTTCCTCCTTCCCTTTTAGTGATTTTACTAGAAAACAGCCGTCCCTGTTTAGAAGGTAGCCTCCTCGAGGGAAGGGGTGTCATGGGGGGTCACAGTTCGGATGCCGGTGGCCCCCCCATGTATGGAAGTTCCCACCACCCTGCTCTGTGTTCGCAGTGCCGGAGAGCAGCATTGCACGGCAGTGATTTGCTCCTGGCTGCCGGAGCAGAGCAGCAGGCTCAGCTGTCAGAACTTCCTGGAGCTATGAAAGGGGAGGGGCCCAGCCTCTGTAGCAGGAATGCAGGGCAGGCGAGTTCACGGCGGGCATTGTGGGATACTGGCGGAGGCCAGTTATGGTGATTTAATGACCAGCAGCATCTACACTGGCACTTTCAGTTTGCTGCAAAAAGCTCTAGGCCTCTCATCGAAGTGGTTTTATTTTGTCACCAAAACAGGGCAGTTTTGTTGCCAGACGTGGCATTGCAGTGTGTACACCAGCCACACCAAGCTGCCGACCGAGGGAGCGTTGTGTGTTCTTCACACACCTGAGCACTATATTTCTGTTGAAACAACTTTGTAGTGCAGACCTGGCCAAAGATTCACTCACACACACAGCTTGCAAGGAAAACATCACCTGCTCCTCTGCTTTGCAGAATCCAAACACAAGGAAAGCTTGTCAGGTCCTGGTGGAGATGGCAGGGAGTCAGGTGTGGGCAGACACTATGTCTTATACCCAGGCAGGGACCATGGCTTAGCTGGCTAAAGCACCTGCCTTGTAAACAGGTGATCCTGGGTTCCACTCCCAGTGGTGGCTTTGGGGGCACCTGCTATTGGCTACTGTCAGAGGACAAGATTCAGAGCTAGATGGGCCTTTGGTCTAGCCTAGTGTGGTTTTTCTCATGGTTTAAATTACACTCACGGGCACTGATAATAGAGTTACTGAAAGTTTGGGAGTTAGGCGCTGATAGATCAGTGGTCCAAGCCCCTCGTAGACATCCCCCCATCCCTCTGGGACAGGGGCAGGTCTGAGCTCTCACACCAACTGCTCATTGTGGCTGCCAGAACCTGTGAGTGGCTCATTTCGTTTGCACCCTGGTTTGAGTCCTGCTTTGTGCACCGTGTCTGAGAATGAAAATCCTAAACCCCCCTTTGAAATGACGAATGCAGCAGGACGTGTCATTGTCCCCACCCCAGAGCAGACAGACCAATGGAGAAATGCCGTCGAGTCCAAGGTAATACTTCACTGCGGTTTTACCATTTCCACTTGCTAACCTCCCTCCTGTCTGCCCAGCCCAGGTGTCCTCTGCCTCAGCTGCTGCTCCCGGCCTGCTCTAGAGTCAAACATGCAGGGCCCCCAGGGGAACAGAGGCTGGGACAGGGCAGCAGCCTGGGCTGGGCTGGGCAGATGCTGGGAGTTCTCGTTCCCTGAGAACTGGCCTGGCTCCCTTCTCAACAGCAAACAAATCAATTCCACGCCTCCTCCCCAGAAAAATCAGCCTGGAGCCAAGGGCAGCAGGGGACGATTCCCTCTAGTTCCCCACCGAGGCAGGAGAGAACCCAGGGCCTTTCTAGCAGAGCTTATGCAACCGACGTGGGGAAACCAGCCTTTAATAACAGGCAGTTCAAGTTTAAGCTCAGTGTTTTTAACAATTTTTACAACCTTAAATCACCCTTCAATCGCAGTGTCACTATCCATAACATTGCTTCAGCCTTATAGGTTCCCAAGTGCAAAACTAAACATCTCTTCAAACACAAGAGAGTGCAGATCAGTCAGTGTTCAGAGTCATCCTACATAAAAGAATCATGTTGTGGTACATATTGGCCTCATCATGTGGCCGTTGCCTTTCCCTCCGCTCTGTTAAAAGGTTTGGTATTTTGCACAGAAACTTTCTTCCCTTAGCCGAGACCTGGGAACCAAGGCTGCCAGACAAACACCTTTAAGAGGAGGCGTAACCTGTCAAAAAATGATCTCCCTCCTTCGGTTCAGTGACAGCCTGAAATGTTACTTATCCCAGCAGAGCTGGAGGATTGAAAGCAGCTACATCAAATCCCTGTGTAGCTAGCAGGAATGAACACAAACACTCCCTGCTATCTGAAGAGATGTTTAGTTTTACCCTTGGTAAACTAGAAGTCTAAAGGGAAGGAAGGTGGTGCCATATATAAAGAGTGAAACACAAAACAATTATCATAGTTACGCCCATAGTGACTGCAAAATATTTCTATATTATTACCATCAGTGTATTATTTTCTCTGGTGTCTATACATTGACTATACCTTGACCAAGAAATTTGAATCTTGATAAAATAATCGACTACCCCTGGTTAAGGCAATGGACTTGATACCCACTCGGGCGTCCCTACACAGGTTCAGGTACTAACAACAGTGGCTGCCTTTTAGCCATAGCTTTTAATTAGGGCAATACATTGATCCTGTGAAATCATTTCCCAGCCGGAGTCCATTGCCTACATTCCTTAGGGCATTGGGCCACCATGGGGACGTTTCATTTCCCTCCTCAATTTCACACAGAGACACAATTTCCTTTGCAGAGATCCATGAACAGCAAAACCTCCCTGTGTCTCTTGTCTGAGCCAGGGCATTCGATTCCATTGACACCTTCTCTCCTGCAATGGCAATGGTCATGCAGATGGGACGAGGCCACCTTCACCTCTGACAGTGAGATATTGGATCAGCTCTTTCTTTACGCTGCTGTTGTTAGTCCATGAAACATCAGGGATGGATGCAAGGCTGAGTTCATGCACCAATCCCCTGAAACATTTCAGTGCTCCAGAGAAATCCTGACTCCGGCTATTGGCATGATCTGGTGGAGATTCGAATAGGAACGGGACGGTCTGAATTGTCAGTGTGGGGAATGAACAACAATCTATAGCAATGTCGTTAAACACAAACACACTCTAATCATGCTCCAGCCGGAAGGGAAATGGGCAGGAACTCTTGTTGTTCAGCCATGGACACACTTACACTAATGCACAGTCAGGAGTGTACTGGGGGAGCTGGTCTGAGCAATTTGAAGTGATAATTCAGTGAGAACAGAATCATTGTGTAGTGAAGCACCTATACATCAAGTAGTTGTGGCCGAGTGGTTACGGCGATGAACTAGAAATCCACTGGGGTCTCCCCAGGCAAGTTTGAATCCTGCCAACTACGGAAGCATTAGTGTATTGTCACTGCTCTTGTTGTAGTGCCTGAGCATCCACAGAGCCAGACCTGGTCTCACTCTGAGGCTGTCTACACTTAAAATGCTGCTGTGACACTGCTATAGCACTGTGGAGTAGACAGTTGCTACAGTGAGTTGAGGGGTTTTCCATACCTGTAATAGCTACATTGACAGAACAATCTTTCCTTTCACTTAGCACTATCTAACCATGGCTTAGGTCAGCTTAATTATACTGATTCCAGGGTTTTTCACACCCTGAAAGACGTACTTCTTAGGTTTATCCCATCACCCTCCCATTCCCTGGTCCTTCTCGCATGACCTGAGAGCAGCAATACCCGCAGTTCAAGAGGTGCAAACAATTCAATGTTTATTGGGGTAAACTTCCAGCAAGCAATGATTCCAATTTCCTTCCTCGGTATCGCCCTTCCCAGCTCTGACACCACAGAGGCTTGTCTGTGTCCCTGTTCCCATTCCCTCTTCCTATTCCCCCCCTTAGCAAAACATAGCTCCAATTCCCCTACCCCCAATCCCATTCCCCCCCTTACTTCCTGACTGACTGCAGACTATATAGTAAAACTGGAGTTCTGCTTAGCTATACCTTAACCAATCATTTTACTGAAATGTAACTAACCAATCTTAACATATTGTAACATGATTATCTAACCAGTTATACCCCACCACCTTACTTGCTTTACACCCAACAAATTAATTATACAGCAGACAGAAACAATCACAGAACCAGACAGAGATTATGCAGACAAGCAATAGGAAAGTGGAGACTACAGTGATAGAACAACAAAGAAATGAGGATTTCAGACCCCAGCTATTGATAAGTGAGTTGTTGCCAGACAGGATGCTATCATGGTAGAGGTTGTGGATGGTGGTTGCTTAACTGTCTGCCCCCCCAGGGCAGGATTTTGAGGGTCTCAGAATGCCAGCACCCATCTTTTGTTCGCTTAAAATGTGAGCAGGGAGATTCCAACACCGCAGAACTCATGGAACTCCAGGAAATGTGTAACTTTAGGTCCGGGTGAGTGTGCCTAAAAATCAGCTGTGTTGGAGAAGGTCTCTAGGAGTGGAAAGAGATGTGCCATCTTGGCCTCCCTAAAGAGTGTCATCAAATATTAATGAAAACTAGGGTTGATAAGTCACATTCTTTGTAGCGTTAGGATTGTGGACTGGTCCAAAGTGCCAGTTTTAAGACTCTTTTTTCCTCTCTCTTGGGTGTTCTGGTTTCTGCATAGAGACGTGGTTTCAAATCCCACTCCTGACATGACCATTTTCTTTTATCTGGAGAAAATGGCTCACTTCAATCTCCTTTGCAACAATAGGACACCATTTGTTTAGCTTTTCTATTCCAATAGTTGTGAGAGAAGTTCCAAACTAGGGGGAAACAGGGCCTTTTCTCTCGACCGATCAATTTTTGTCTTCCTTCATTCCAAGCCATTTTCTCAGATACAGCCATATTTCCCACACTTTTTTGTTCAGCGTTCTTTGCTTTTATGAAATTTTAGGGTCATCATTTAATTGCCACACAACTGTACTTATGAAGTGAAGTGAAACAATATTTTTTGGATATTCTTGCAGAAGAGTTTTGCTTTCTGACATGGAATTGAACAGGGGCTACCCAAGGGGGAAAATGCTACTCCCTTTTCTTGCCTCATCCGAAAAAACATACATTCCTGATGCCCTTTGTTTCCTTGCCCTTTTTAGGGTGAATTTACACTTCTCAGAAGTAGAATGCTTTACAAAACCACTCAAAAGCTCAGCAGTGTTGTAAGCAATGGCTTCCGGAAACGTGCCCAGCTTTTCTTTAATTGGTGACACAGGTCCAGGCAAGGGACTGGATACAGGCCTGGATCAGAATCTTCATTACCAGAGCTAGAATTTCTATTTAAAAAGAGCTATTTTTCTGCAGCTATTAGATTTCCAACATTGATTTCATTTTATACACCTTTTGAGCATCCATTAAGGATAAATTGAACAAAAATACCACTTCTCTTTCCTCAACATCTGCATCATGAAGGGGAGCATTCCGAATAGGAAAGATCTTCTGTGGGGCATGGGTTACAAAAATGCTTCGGGAACCAAATACATGGGTATTTTGCCAAGTTAAAAATCACTTAATGTGGAATTCTCTCCCCAAACGATCTGAGAAAATACTGACTTAAATAATTGAACTACACTGTGATCATATGCACTTCCCTCAGTTAGTTGGGGTTCTGCTGTTGTTCACCATTTCCAAATGGAGATTTTAAATCACTGCTGTTTCTTTGTTAGCATGTGCAGTAAATTGGAGAGTTCTCCACTGTTGACAGAACTGCACTTGAACTTTCTCTGTGTCATCATGGAGGGGTGGGGAAAAAGAAAAGCTGAAGTGACAAATGAGGACTTTAGGAAATGGTCATTTGTCTTCAATTCTCCAAGAAATCTGAGCTACGTCCTATCGAACTGAACTAATATCCAATTGGGTGAGCAAACAGCCTTCAGGAAAGAGAGAAACCCACATCACAGAGAGACAGAATACATGACAATGAAAGTATGAAGACAAATTCCAGAGCAGGTTACATCTGATTATTTAGAATCAGGACAAGAGATTCTCCCATCACATTCTCCTCTGATCCATTCAAAGCAGCTTCACTCAGCACTCTCTCAATAGTCAGTTATGTTATTTATAAAACTGTAAGTATCCCAGCATCCCATAATGGGGGACAAAATAGTCCTCTTGCCAGAAGTGGCTTTACCAATAGATGAAACCTGGAATTTAAACACCAAATAATTACACTATGTTTGGGATCCATTTAAATTCCCCTTCCAGGTCTTTGACACTTTCATCTCCAGTCATAGCGACTCTGATATAGGAGGAAAGAAATCAAAGCATCACCTCCAAGCACAGACAGCTGAGAACACTTCCTCATATGACATTTTGAGAAGTGGAGGGATAGAATGTGATGAAAATAAACTCTGCACAGAGAAGCCAAAATGTAACAGTTCTGGAGTGATGGGGAAGGAGGGAATCTCTGAACCACCCCATCTCCTTCCAGTGTCACAGAGGCTGAAATGACACTTTTTCCCCCTGCTCCTCTTTATTTAACTATAATATGAAAAATTCCCAATGTAACTGCTCTTCAGCACAACCCAGAGCAACGTGAGAACAACTGGCAAGGATACAATCTGTATCATTGGCGACTCTAACAATAACTTTGCAATAGGAGGAATGGTATAAATGTGACGCTCCCTGGTTCCTCATAGGAAGGGCACACTCCAGTTACTTGTGGGATAATTGAGTTGATAGGAAGCACAAATGGACCCACCTCAAAAGAAGGCAAACTACAAAAGGCATAAATGGGCCACTCATCTGGCCAAGCTGAGGGATAACAGTGCTGCAAACAGTTCAAACAGATTTAAAAAGTTACTATGTGGGAATCAGGAAAAGTATTAAGAAAAAAAATTGATAGCCCTAGAGGTTTTTATGGTGTTCATTGCCCTTGCAGATTCTCTGATCGCTAATATGGGCTGAGTGCCAAGAGAAGGTTTTCACACACTCACGGCATTCATAGGGCCTGTCCCCTGTGTGGATTATCTGATAACCAGAAAGGGCTGATCTGCGATTGAAGCTTTTCCCACACTCACGGCATTCATAGGGCCTTTCCCCTGTGTGGATTCTCTGATGTTTAGAAAGGTCTGAGATGCTAGTGAAGTTTTTCCCACACTCACGGCATTCATAGGGCCTTTCCCTCGTGTGGATTCTCTGATGTCTAGAAAGGGCTGAGCTCTGAGTGAAGGTTTTCCCACACTCATGGCATTCATAGGGCCTTTCCCCCGTGTGGATTCTCTGATGGGTAAAAAGGTCTGATCTTTGAGTGAAGCTTTTCCCACACTCATGGCATTCATAGGGCCTCTTCCCTGTCTGGATTCTCTGATGTTTAGAAAGGTCTGATCTTTGAGTGAAGCTTTTCCCACACTCACTGCATTCATAAGGCCTCTCCCCAGGTGTGGATTCTCTGATGGTTAGAAAGGGCTAATCTCTGAATGAAGCTCTTCCCACACTCACGGCATTCATAGGGCCTCCCCCCTGTGTGGATTCTCTGATGTTTAGAAAGGTCTGAGCTGCTAGTGAAGGTTTTTCCCACACTCACGGCATTCGTAGGGCCTCTCTCCTGTGTGGATTCTCTGATGAACAGAAAGGGCTGATATTTGAGTGAAGCTTTTCCCACACTCCCGGCATTCATAGGGCCTCTCCCCTGTGTGGATTCTCTGATGAGTAATAAGGTTTGAGCTGCAATTGAAGGTTTTCCCACACTCACGGCATTCATAGGGCCTCTCCCCTGTGTGGATTCTCTGATGAACAGAAAGGGCTGATACTTGAGTGAAGCTTTTCCCACACTCACAGCATTCATAGGGCCTTTCCCCCGTGTGGATTCTCTGATGTTTAGAAAGGTCTGATCTGCTAGTGAAGTTTTTCCCACACTCATTGCATTCGTAGGACCTGTCCCCTGTGTGGATTCTCTGATGAACAGAAAGGGCTGAGCTGTTAGTGAAGCTTTTCCCACACTCACGGCATTCATAGGGCCTCTCCCCTGTGTGGATTCTCTGATGTAAGATGAGGCCTGAATGATTAAAGAAACATTTCCCACACTTAGAGCATCCATAAGGCTTCTCACCCATGTGGATTTTCCTATGTTTGATAAGGTGTGAGCGCTGACTAAAGCTTTTCCCACACTCACAGCATTCATAGGGCCTCTCCCCTGTGTGGATTCTCTGATGAACAGAAAGGGTTGATATTTGAGCAAAGGTTTTCCCACACTCACTGCATTTGTAGGGCCAGTCACCTGTGTGGATTCTCTGATGATTAAGAAGGGCTGAGTAATCACATAAGTTTTTTCCACACTCTGTGCATGTATTTTTTCTCTTTCCAATGATGATTTCCTGCTTTGTTGTGGTTTCCTTGAGGTCCTTCTGAGTTCCCTGAGAGGAAATACGTTTACCCATTTTCACCCCCGGCTGGTTTCCTTGTTCTCTTTCTGGTCTGTGCTGAATCTCACAGGATTTTTCCTCCTCATGACTCCTGGACACATTGCTTTTTGATCTTTGCAATAATGCTCTGTGTTTATCCACTTGCTGAACATTTTTCTGCTGAGAATTCTGCTCCTCTTTCTCACATGCCATTGCATCACTTGCTGTGAAAAAGACAGAAACATCAAACAGGGATGAAAACTGAAAAGCCAAAACAACCTAAGTGCTGGAGGGAGGTCAAATAAAAATCACAAACTGAACTCCCCCATACTCTTCCCCAAAACAGGAGAGAGGAGGGGATCAATTTGGCTTTCAAATCCCATGCAAATTCTCAGGGGGAAGGGAGGAAGCTACTGCCTGGTGTCTGCTAGAATCTACGGGAAGCCATGAACTATAGTTACCCTGAGGATATGACCCCTGCTGGCAATAATAATGAACTGAGAGACCTCTCAAGGGCTTGGTAGGGCATCCCAGATGTTTCCTTCAGGCACTTTCACACTCAGAGTTGGTTTAATGTTTCCTCACCTCTGCAGGAAGATCTCAGGGTCTGTTTTCCCTCTGAACCCTGCAGGTTTGAGACCCATGGCTCTTCCCCTTGTTCCAGCTGGGAGATCACATCAGGTTTGGAAAATGGAAACCCTGCTCAGATGAAAGAAAACAAAGGAGTTCCGTTGATTTCATAAAACTTTCTCATAAAAAACATTCTATTAATTTAACTTTAATACTTAGTGTGACCAAGGTGCCTGGGCTAGTCCTCACTGAAAATGCCAAGACCAGGGCAGGCTGAAAAAGGGAGAGCAGAGGCTCCCCAAACTGGTGGTTAACACGGAAGTTAAACTCACCAACCAGTCACCAACTGTGCTTCTGATCCCCCACACTGGTTATCGAGAAACTGAAAAAAGAAATCACACGGCCCCCTTTATTGCATCCCAGTTCTCTGACTCCCAATCAGCACCTAGGTCCAGCACAGTGAGAGGTTATTTAAAAACCCGTCTCACATAAACAAAGTGTTCTTCTGACCCCAGAGTCAGCCACATTACCAGGTCAGTATAGTTTTGGATCTTACTCAAAATACTACGATGCCAGCCAATCATTGGCATCTAAACTAAAGGTTTATAAGCAAGAAAGCATCTAAACTAGAGGTTTATTATAAAAGAAAGAAAGAAAGAAAACGGGAGTTGTTAAATGGGAAAGCAGTCAGACACATTCAGAAATCTATACATCTGGTTCTTAGCAGTATTGGTGAGTTTCTGGCTTGAAAGGCTCTCTGGTACACATCCACATTATTCAGTCCTTTGTTCAAGCTTTCAGTTTGTAGAGAAGTTGCTCCAGAGGTAGGAAGAGGGATTGAAGACAAAATGGAGATGATGCAGCTGCCCTTTATATTCCTTTTGCCAAGTGGCTTCTAATTTCTGTGTCCCAAACACAAGCTTCACAGCACATGGCATGGAAAAGTCTTGGAGTTCTCAGTACACAGTGTGATACAGCGTGGCCAGAAGGCAGCAGGAGAGGGTTAGAAGGGAGCCTTATTCCCTGTAGAGGGAAGAAAGTTTGCTGTAGATTAACTAGAGCACCTGAAGCCAATTAGAGCATCTGCAGTCAGTCACCTGATAAAGACCCTTGCTCCAATCAGACAGGGAAGGAGTTGGAGCAAGGGGATTGGTATTGGAGCAGAGAACAGTTTGAAAGGAAGCAGAGGAAAGTTTGGAGAAGTGCTGCAATGGGCTAAGAAGTCCAAGACCCTAGGTAAGGGGCACCGGGCTTGTACAGAGGGAGGGCAGGAAGCCCCCACAAGCTGAAGGGCAGGAGAGGGAAGTAGCCCAGGGGAAGGAACCGCCAGTTCAAGTGGTTTACCACTATCCTCAGGGCCCCTGGGCTGGGACCTGGAGTAGAGGGCGGGCCCAGGTCCCTCCCTCTCCACTCCCCTCCTCTAGGACACTAGTGGGGCAGTTAATATTCCAATTCAGGGGCAAGAAATGGTGCCCTGAACCCCGCCCCCCCCCCCAAAGAAGAGAAAGCACGAGACTCATCCTAATAGTGCCGGCAATTTGCCACAACAGGCATAACCCTGCATGTCTTGCTGACTCAATAGGCGTATCCCCTTAATCCTTTCCATGGGTTCATTGTATGGCTGGTGACCCTGGCTGGGCCATCGAACAGGCTGGGCAGCGCTGATGCCAATATGTCTGGGGGTGTCACTCAGAAACACTGCACAAGTCTGGAATACAGATATACCCTACATATCTGTAACTCACAATACAAAGATAGAAACAAGATTATCATACTTAGAAACTCATAACATTTTCACTGACTCCTTACATGGCATATATAGCACGATTCATTGCAATTTCATCATATTGGTATTGTGATACAGCATGGCCAGAGGGCAGCAGGAGAGTGTTAGAAGGGAGCCTTATTCCCTGCAAGGGGAGGAAGGTTTGCTACAGATTAACTAGAGGACCTGAAGCCAATTAGAGCCGCAGCAGTCAGTCAGGTGATAAAAAACCCTGCTTCAGCCAGACAGTGTGGGGAGTTGGAGTAGGAAGGTTTGGTTGGAGCAGAGAGCAGTTTTGAAGAGAGACAAAAGGAAAGTTTGGAAGAGTGCTGCGGTGGGCTGAGAAATCCAAAAACCCTAGGTAAGGGGCACCTGGCTTGTGTAGAAGGAGGGCAAGAAGCCCCTCCACAAGCTGAAGGGCAGGAGAGGGAAGTAGCCCAGGGGAAGGAACCACCAGTACAAGTGGTTCACCACTAACCTCAGGGTCCCTGAGTTGGGACCTGGAGAAGAGGGTGGGCCCAGGTCCCTCCCTCTCCACTCCCCTCCTCAAGGACACTAGTGGGGTAATTAAAATACCGATTAGGAGGCAAGCAATGGCGCCCTGAACCTTCCCCAAAGAAGAGAAAGCGCGAGACCCAGCATAACAGTACCAGCAATTTGCCACAGTATTTATAATAAAATAATAATAATATAAAGTGTCTCTCAATTCCATACAGTGTCACTTAATAAACCCGTGAATTCCCAGGACCGGTTCCTCAGGTGTTTGAAGATGCCGAACACCTTGCTTGTGAGGGACTAGAATACCCACATATATGTTGGGAACACACAGAGACTGTGCTAGTCTGGTCCCCTATGTTCACTCTTCTAGAAAATTATGATCAATTTTGTTCATAGTATGTGTCAGGGCTGAATCCCCACTCTGTCACTCCGAGTGCAGAAAGTGGGGGCCCGACAGGATTCTACAGATTAATTTGTGCCACTCTAGGCTTGTATTAACCCCCCAAAGTTACAGCTTTTCTCTGACCTTGGCTTGGTAAATGCTGCCACCATTCAAATGCAAAACCCCCCCAAACCCTTGGACCCAGGAAGGAGCACTTGAGAATTCTTCCCTCTGGGGCACCCTCAAGCCCTTTCACCTCCCCTCCGGGAAAGAGCTGAGAAAGAAAACAAAGGAAATTAGCTGTGGCTACCAGCTAATCAAACAACACACACAAACCTCTTAGGACACCAAAAATCCAATCCTGTTCTTAAAAGAGGTAAATTTTAGTAAAATTGAAAAGGAAAACAATACATCTGGAACTTAGGCTTCTGCTAGATCAAGAAAAATTTTGTAAGCACCCAAAATAGCTTTCTTGGGGGTTCAGCTTAAAGCTTACAAGCAAACAAAAGCATCTGGGACAGCATAGAAGAGATCCAAAAGCCAAAATAAAAAATAAACCTGATTGTGTCTGTCTAAACATTCCCTAGCCAAATCATTTCTTCTAGGTATGGAAGATGAATTTTCATACCTGCTTCAAGCCATACACAGCATTGCTACTCCGTGTCGCCTTCTCCGGAGAACAAGAGACAAAGGGAAAGTTACTTTCCCATTTAACAAAGTTCTAGCCTTTCCATTGGCTCTTTTGCTCAGGTGCCCAATACTTTTTTTTTTTTAAACGCTGTTGGCTTGGTAACCCTTTAGAGGTAGAGCAAGCAGAGAACTCGCACCAACAGGGATTTTACAGCCAACTGGGTGGCTGGGTGTTTATAAAAGGGAGATCCCTGCCCTCCCCTCCCCTCCCCTCCCCTTCATTTATCACTGTAGGGCTTGTTAGGTACCATTTGAAAAGACATAATCTACGGAATATTCTCCTGTTAAACTGTGTAGCAACATTGTATGGAAAGTGATGAGATTTTACGGTATGATGTTACTGAAAAAGCTGCAACCCTAAGCTCCTCAGAGACAGCAAGGCAAACAGCTGGTTAAATAGCCATTCGCCACCAGGGGGAAGGTGTGAAGAAGACATTTACATTCCATCACAGGGACACTTGAAGCTCGTATCTATGACAGCCTGTCACCATGACTCAGCTGAGAACTGAAGTGGTTTCTAGTACAAAGGACTGAATTATAAAAAGAGGTGAGGAAAATGCATAAGACTCTCTCTCTCCCCCCCCCTTTTCCCTCTGCTCATGACAACTCCTGAAGAACTGAATGTGGGCAACAGGGGCAGGTTAGGGGGAGTCCTGGCTGAAAGGAAAACCAGCCTGTCTCAGCAGATGGTGAGAGAAACATTTGTTTTAAATCCCTTTTAGCTGTTAAATTAAACATTAGTTTGTGTTTTATCTTTGCATTTCTTTCATAAACAATTCTGACTTATGCCTCATTACTTGTAGTCACTTCAAATCTTTTTCTTTCAGTAGTTAAAAATCTTGGTTTATTGTTTTATCAAACCAGTGTGTTTGGATTAAAGTGTGTTGGAAACTCCATTTGGAATAACAAGGCTGGTGCATGTCATTTTCCACTGATGAAACAACAGATTTCACATGAGCTCCCATTGTTCAGGAGTGTGCTGGACAGTGCAAGATGCACATTTCCAGGGGAAGTCTGGGAGCAGAGAATTTTCTGGGGTTCTCCTGTGGGTACTGTAATTTGTGAGTCACTGACTAGCAGCACTTAAAACTGTGTATCTGGCAGCAAGTTACATGCTGGAGACTGCATGTGAACTGCCCAGGAGTGGCTGCTCTCACAGTAGAGCAGTGTAAAAGGCACCCCAGCCTGGGGAACTGAGGAGACACAGCTGTTAACAGTCCAGATTATACTGTGCTTAATGTCACAGACACTCAATTTCAGAGTCTCTTAAAACACACAAAGTAAATCCACGTCCCAGAAACCGAAGTCTCCCTGGCACTGCTTCTTGCTGACAGATGGGTCCAGAGACAGAGTCCTCGGGAAGCTGGGAACATAAGCGTGGGGTTCAGTGGAGAACGGGAACAGGAAGGGCAGGGATATTATTGAATGCAGGATCTCAGCAGTACTAGATGTCAGGATAACACATAGTGCAGCCCATTGGCAAACATAATCCCAAATATACATATAGAATCATAGAATCATAGAATTCAAGATCAGAAGGGACCATTATGATCATCTAGTCTGACCTCCTGCAAGATGCAGGCCACATAAGCTGATCTACCCACTCCTTTAGCAAGTGACCCCTGCCCCATGCTTCGGAGGAAGGCGAAAAACCTCCAGGGCCACTGCCAATCTGCCCTGGAGGAAAATTCCTTCCCGACCCCAAATATGGCGGTCAGCTGAACCCCGAGCATGCGGGCAAGACTCTCCAGCCATACCCTCTGGAAAAAGGTTAAGAATATCATATCATTGATCCATTGTACTATTTACCAGTGTGGCACTTAATTGACCTATTGACTAAGCCCGTTATCCTATCATACCATCTCCTTCATAAACTTATCTAGCTTAATCTTAAAGTCATGGAGGTTGTTCGCTCCTACTGTTTCCCTCGGTAGGCTGTTCCAGTATTGCACTCCCCTGATGGTTAGAAACCTTCGTCTAATTTCAAGCCTAAATTTCCTGACTGACAATTTATATCCGTTCGTCCTCGTGTCTACATTAGCACTGAGCTGAAATAATTCCTCTCCTTCCCTGGTATTTATCCCTCTGATATATTTAAAGAGTGCAATCATATCTCCCCTTATCCTTCTTTTGGTTAAGGAAAACAAACCGAGCTCCTCAAGTCTCCTTTCATACGACAGGCCTTCCATTCCTCGGATCATTCTAGTGGCCCTTCTTTGTACCCGTTCCAGTTTTAATTCATCCTTCTTAAACATGGGAGACCAAAACTGCACACAATACTCCAAATGAGGTCTCACCAACGCCTTATATAACGGGACTAGCACTTCCTTATCCCTACTAGAAATAACTCGCCTAATGCAACCCAAGACCGCATTAGCTTTTTTAACGGCCACATCACATTGCCTACTCATAGTCATCCTACGATCAACCAGGACTCCCAGGTCCTTCTCCTCCTCCGTTACTTCCAACTGGTGCGTCCCTAGCTTATAACTAAAATTCTTGTTAGTCATCCCTAAATGCATAACCTTACACTTCTCACTATTGAATTTCATCCTGTTACTAATACTCCAGTTTACAAGGTCATCCAAATCTCCCTGGAGGATATCCCGATCCTTCTCCGAATTGGCAATACCTCCCAACTTGGTGTCATCCGCAAACTTTATCAGCCCACTCCTACTCTTGGTTCCCAGGTCAGCAATAAATAGATTGAATAAAATAGGACCCAAAACCGAACCTTGAGGAACTCCACTGGTAACCCCCCTCCAACCCGACAGTTCCCCTTTCAGTACTACCCTCTGCAGTCTCCCCTTTAACCAGCTCCTTATCCACCTCTGGATTTTCATTTCGATCCCCATCTTTTCCAATTTAACCAATAATTCCTCATGCGGTACCGTATCAAACGCCTTACTGAAATCCAGATATATTAGATCCACCGCATTTCCCTTGTCTAAAAAATCTGTTACTTTCTCAAAGAAGGAGATCAGATTGGTTTGGCACGATCTACCTTTCGTAAATCCATGCTGTAATCTATCCCAGTTGCCATCGGCCTCCTGCTCCGTAACCACTCTCTCTTTTAAAATTTTTTCCATTACTTTGCATACTACAGATGTTAAACTAACAGGCCTGTAGTTACCTGGGTCACTTTTTTTCCCCTTCTTGAATATAGGAACTACATTGGCTAATCTCCAGTCAAACGGTACAATCCCCGAATTTAGAGATTTATTAAAAATCATCGCTAACGGGCTAGCAATATCACTCGCCAATTCCCTTAGTATTCTAGGATGAAGATTATCTGGGCCCCCCGATTTACTTCCGTTAAGCTGTTCAAGTTTGGCCTCCACCTCAGATACCGTAATGTCTACCCCCATATCTTCATTCCCATCGGTCCCTCTATCACTATTCCTTAGCCCTTCATTAGCCTCATTAAAGACCGAGGCAAAATATTCATTCAGATATTGTGCCATTCCAAGATTATCCCTAATCTCCACTCCGTTTAAAGTTTTAAGCGGTCCCACTTCTTCCTTCTTGGTTTTCTTCCTATTTATATGGCTAAAAAACCTTTTGCTATTGGTTTTAATCCCCTTCGCTAGGTCCATCTCCACCCGTCGCTTTGCCTTTCTCACCGCATCCCTACACCCTCTGACCTCAATAAGGTAGGTTTCTTTGCTGATCCCTCCCATTTTCCACTCCTGGTACGCTTTCTGTTTTTTCTTAATGACCCCTCTAAGACGCTTGGTCATCCAGCTCGGTCTAAAACTGCTACCTACGAGCCGTTTTCCCTTTCTTGGGATACATGCCTCTGACAACTCCTGCAATTTCAACCTGAAGTAACCCCAGGCGTCATCTGCCTTTAGATTCCTAAATATGTTGGTCCAGTCCACTTCCCTAACTAGTCGCCTTAATTTAGTAAAGTTAGCCCTTTTGAAATCGTAAACCCTAGTCTCAGATGCAATATTGATTATCCTCTCATTAATTTTGAAACGAATTAGCTCATGATCACTCGAGCCAAGGTTGTCCCCTACAACTATTTCCTCAACAAGGTCCTCATTACTCACCAAAATCAGATCTAAAATGGCATCCCCCCTCGTCGGTTCAGCAACTACTTGATGGAGGAATTCATCAGCTATCACGTCTAGGAAAAGCTGAGCCCTATTGTTATTACTAGCATTTGTTTCCCAATCTATATCTGGGAAGTTAAAGTCTCCCATGATCAAGCAGTTCCTATTAGTGTTTACCTCCTTAAAAACATTAAAGAGCTCTCTATCCATCTCCAAGCTAGATCCTGGCGGTCTATAGCACACCCCAATCACTATCCCGGGTGAGGCTCTGGTAGTTTTCTTCCCCAATGTGACCTTTGCCCACACAGACTCCGTATTATCCATTGCATTGCTAGTTATTTCATTACATTTCACCTCATTATTGATATACAATGCTACTCCCCCACCTTTACCTTTGCATCGGTCTTTTCTAAACAGCACATACCCTTCCATACCTGTACTCCAGTCATGGCTACCGTTCCACCATGTTTCGGTTATTCCTACGATATCTGGTTTCAATTCTCGGACCAGGAGCTCCAGTTCCTCCATTTTATTACCTAAGCTTCTCGCATTGGTGAACAAACATCCTAACTTTTGCTGTTGGGCTCCTCTCACTCTTTTCACCCAGCTCGGTAGGGACACAGTACTACCAGTATGACCTGTCGATCTAGTATCCGTCCCCCCCCCTCTTCCTTACACCTAACCGTCCCCCTCTGGCTATATCTGTTGTTATCTTGTTGTTCTCATTCCCAATGTATAAAGTTGGCGTGGAGAGCACAGGACCTCTCCCAACCGTCTCCCCCCAGTGTCTAGTTTAAAGCTCTTTTAATCAGATGAGCCAGCCTCCCTCCTAGAAGTCTACTTCCTTCCCTACTTAGGTGGAGCCCATCCCGTGAGAACAGTTGTCTGTCCCCAAAAGCCTCCCAGTGCCCATACATCCCAAAGCCCTCCTTGTAACACCACTCTCTCAGCCAACTATTAATCGTCAGGATTCTCTCACCCCTTTGGCGCCCTTCCCTAGGGACAGGTAGGATCCCACTGAAGATCACCTGAGCCTCAATTTCCTTAAGCGTCTTACCCAACCTGGCATAGTCTCCCTTGATCCTCTCTTGCGAGAATCTAGCAGTGTCATTTGTTCCCACATGGAGGATGACCAAAGGGTTCTTACCTGCTCCTCTTAGGATCCTTTTCAACCTCAGGTCCACATCCCGTATTTTAGCACCCGATAGACAGCACACCCTTCTGTTCTCCGGATCGGCCCTGGTCACAGGCCTGTCCAACCTTCTCAGTATAGAATCCCCAATCACGTAGACCTGCCTTTGCCTGGGGACAGTGCGGTCCTCTAACCTATCCCCCGTTCCCCCTGGTTGCAAGCTCCTTCCATTCCTATCTTCCCTTGTGGTTCCCCTTAAGCCATCCTGTAACCTCCCCTGGCCCAAACTTGGTGTTGCCTCCATAGACTCCTCCCCTCTATCTATGGGACTGGCTGCTCGTCTCTTTTTCCTTGGCCTCCCACCATCAGCTACCGTCTGCTTTACCCCTTCGTCATTCTCCAAACCTTCAAACCTGTTCCTTAGCTCTATTTCCCCGTCACTAGCTCTCCTTTTCCTTGGCCTGCTTCTCACAGTCACATGCTTCCACCGCCCATCTTCCTCGTCTGGTGGTCCCCCCTCACTGGCCTTAGCCCCTGCTCCCACCTGTGCCCCTGGGCGTTCCCCTTCAGTTACTGCCTGCCATTGCTCCATCAGCTGCTCGAACCCCCTTCTATTCTCTATCAGGGTTTCTACCTGCAGCTCTAGGCCCTGGATCTTTTCTTCCAGCAGCTCTATTAGGCGACACTTCATACATACATAGTACTGCTCTGGGTCCCCTGCTAGAACCAGGTACATACCGCAGCTGCTGCATGCTCTCATCCTCGGTGTGTCCTCTGCTGCTTGGCTCATGGCTGCTGCTGTCCCGGCCTTGCTCGGTGCTTGTACCTAGGGAAACACAGGGGACATGGCGCTGCCCCCTTCCTCCTCCCCCTGCAAACTCCCCTGTTAGCAGCCCTGTTTGCTGCCTCCTGTGCCGCTGCTCGCAGCTGTGCCGCTGCCTGGCTGGGCGGCCGCTTTTATAGGCCCCTCCTAGCCTGGCTCCACCCCCTAATCAGGGCTCAGCCAATCCAGGCTCGGCTGCCCCTTCAGCAGTCTGCCCCTCCGGGCCTCTACTGAGAGAGACAAACACTACACACAAACAGACGCAAAGACACTCACCTGCTCCTCCAATGGGAACTCCCACTCAAACTCCCCTGTTAGCAGCCCTGTTTGCTGCCTCCTGTGCCGCTGCTCGCAGCTGTGCCGCTGCCTGGCTGGGCGGCCGCTTTTATAGGCCCCTCCTAGCCTGGCTCCACCCCCTAATCAGGGCTCAGCCAATCCAGGCTCGGCTGCCCCTTCAGCAGTCTGCCCCTCCGGGCCTCTACTGAGAGAGACAAACACTACACACAAACAGACGCAAAGACACTCACCTGCTCCTCCAATGGGAACTCCCACTCAAACTCCCCTGTTAGCAGCCCTGTTTGCTGCTGCCTCCTGTGCCGCTGCTCGCAGCTGTGCTGCTGCCTGGCTGGGCGGCCGCTTTTATAGGCCCCTCCTAGCCTGGCTCCACCCCCTAATCAGGGCTCAGCCAATCCAGGCTCGGCTGCCCCTTCAGCAGTCTGCCCCTCCGGGCCTCTACTGAGAGAGACAAACACTACACACAAACAGACGCAAAGACACTCACCTGCTCCTCCAATGGGAACTCCCACTCAAACTCCCCTGTTAGCAGCCCTGTTTGCTCGCAGCTGTGCCGCTGCCTGGCTGGGCGGCCGCTTTTATAGGCCCCTCCTAGCCTGGCTCCACCCCCTAATCAGGGCTCAGCCAATCCAGGCTCGGCTGCCCCTTCAGCAGTCTGCCCCTCCGGGCCTCTACTGAGAGAGACAAACACTACACACAAACAGACGCAAAGACACTCACCTGCTCCTCCAATGGGAACTCCCACTCAAACTCCCCTGTTAGCAGCCCTGTTTGCTGCCTCCTGTGCCGCTGCTCGCAGCTGTGCCGCTGCCTGGCTGGGCGGCCGCTTTTATAGGCCCCTCCTAGCCTGGCTCCACCCCCTAATCAGGGCTCAGCCAATCCAGGCTCGGCTGCCCCTTCAGCAGTCTGCCCCTATAAAATGATGGGGTCTAAATTAGTTATTTCCATTGATTTATACAAGGGCAATAAGATATTCTCTGTATTACTGTCTATCCCTTTCTAAATAATTCCTAACATCCTGTTTGCTTTTTTGACTTCCACTGCACACTGCTGGATGTCTTCAGAGAACTATCCACAATGACAAAAAAGATCTTTTTCCTGATTAGCCTAATTTTGCCCCCATCATATTGTATGTTTAGTTGGGGTTATTTTTTCCAATCTGCATTACTTGACATTTATACACATTTGCCATTGTGTTGCCCAGTCACTTAGTTTTGTGAGATCTTTTTGAAGTTCTTCACAGTTTGCTTTGGTCTTAACTATCTTGAGCAGTTTAGTATTGTGATGTTATTGATATAATCTGGGACCATATAGAATGTGGTTGCAACCAAGGTCCTGTAGTGGCACCAAATCTTATGTACAGGGGGTCATATAAGGTGTCCAAGTCCAGTTTATGGGTTGCTGGTTATAATTATGGTGTCTATATGTATGTATCATTTTGTAGTTGAAGTTATGAGTATTGGCTCTATCCTGTCTGTATTTCAAACTTATGCTGTGCTTCTGGGAGACATCCCAGACAACTTGGTGTTAGCTCTGCCTAGCCTGCTTGATGGCCCATTAAGGACCATCAGCTATTCAACTGACCCATTGAGAGAAGGCAGATACGCCTTGTAACTCAGCAAAGTATGCAGGGACTTGCCCATGTGACTCCAGACTCCATTTTGCTGTCATTTTCCACAGTAAGAACAAAGAAGTGTTCTTACACCTGGAAAAGCCTATAAAAGGCTGATGCCTCATCTCCATCTTGTTTTCAATCCTGCTTTTTACCTCTGGAGGAACTTTGCTACAAACTGAAGCTCTCAACAAAGGACTGACTGACCCATCCCAGAGGAGGATGTACTCCAGAGTCTTGATTTGAACCTGCAGTTTACTCCATCACTGCTACAAGCCTGAACTAAGAACTTTGCCATTACTGCATGTCATTGATTCCATTTAACCAATTCTAGCTCTCAGCTCTATCTTTTTCCTTTTATGAAAAAACCTTTAGATTTTAGATTCTAAAGGATTGGCAACAGCATGATTTGTGGGTAAGATCTGATGTGTATATTGACCTGGGTCTGGGGCTTGATTCTTTGGGATCGAGAGAACCTTTTTCTTTTATTGGGGTGTTGGTTTTCATAACCATTCCTCCCCAGGACGAGTGCACTGGTGGTGATACTGGAAGACTGGAGTGTCTAAGGGAATTGTTTGTGTGACTTGTGGTTAACCAGTGGGGTGAAACCAAAGCCCTCTTTGTCTGGCTGGTTTGGTTTGCCTTAGAGGTGGAAAAATCCCAGCCTTGGGCTGTAACTGCCCTGTTTTATGCGATTTGTCACTCTCAGTTGGGTCCCACCAGAACCGCATCATCACAAGTATCATCTGCAAACTCTGCCACCTCACAGTTTACCCCTTTCTCCAGATCATTTATGAATATGTTGAATACGATTGGTCATAGGACTGACCCTTGGGGAACACCACTAGTTACTCCTCTCCATTCTGAAAATTTATTCCTACCCTTTGTTCCCTGTCTTTTAACCAGTTCTCAATCCATGAAAAGATCTTCCCTCTTATCCCATGATAACATAATTTATGTAAGACCCTTTGGTGAGGGACCTTGTCAAAGGCTTTCTGGAAATCTGAGTACACTATGTCCACTGGATCCCCCTTGTCCACATGTTTGTTGACACCTTCAAAGAACTCTAATAGATTAGTAAGACATGATTTCCCTTTACAGAAACCATATTGACTTTTGCTCAACAATTTTTGTTCTTCTATGTGCCTGACAATTTTATTCCTTTACTATTGTTTCAACTAATTTGCCTGGTACAGACGTTAGACTTACCGGTCTGTAACTGCCAGGATCGCCTCTAGAGCCCTTTTTAAATATTGGCGTTACATTAGCAATCTTCCAGTCATTGGGTACAGAAGACTATTTAAAGACAGGTTACAAACCATAGTTAATAGTTCCCCAATTTTACATTTGATATCCTTCAGAGCTCTTGGTAAATACCATCTGGTTCCGGTGACTTGTTACAATTAAGTTTATCAAGTAGTCCTAAAACCTGCTCTACTGACATTTCAATCTGTGGCAGTTCCTCAGATTTGTCACCCACAAAAGGTTTGGGAATCTCACCAACATCCTCAGCCATGAAGACTGAAGCAAAGAATCCATTTAGTTTCTCCGTAATGACTTTCTCGTCTTTAAGGGCTCCTTTTGTATCTCAATCGTCCAGTGGCCCCAGACTTCCTGCTTTTGTTATTACCTTTTGAGTTTTTGGCTAGCCCCTTCTTCAAACTCCTCCTTGGGTTTTCTTATTACATTTTTACACTTAATTTGGTAGTGTTTATGCTCCTTTCTATGTACCTCACTAGGATTTGACTTCCACTTTTTAAAATATGCCTTTTTATCTCTCACTGCTTCTTTTACATGGTCATTAAGCCACGGTGACTCTTTTTTAGTTCTTTTGCTGTGTTTTTTAATTTGGGGTATATATTTAAGTTGGGCCTCTAATATTGTGTTTTTGAAAAGTGTCCATGCAGCTTGCAGGGATTTCACTCTAGTCATTGTACCTTTTAATTTCTGTTTAACTAACCCTCTCATTTTTGCATAGTTCCCCTTCCTGAAATTAAATGCCAGTGTTGAGCTGTTCTTCCCACCACAGGAATGTTAAATGTTGTTATATTATGGTCACTATTTCCAAGCGGTCCTGTTACAGTTAGCCCTTGGACTAGATCCTGCGCGCCACTCAGGACTAAATCGAGAGTTGCTTCTCCCATTGCGGGTTCTTGTACCTGCTGCTCCAAGAAGTAGTCATTTAAAGGATCCAGAAATTTTGTTTCTGCATTTTGTCCTGAGGTGACATGTACCCAGTCAATATGGGGATAATTGAAATCTCCCACTATGATGGAGTTCTTTATTTTGATAGCCTCTCTAATCTCCCTTCGCATTTCATCCTCACTATCGCTGTCTTTGACAGGTGGTCGATAACAGCTCCCTATTCTAATATTCTTATTAGAGCATGGAATTACTATCCAGAGAGATTCTATGGAACATGCAGTTTCATTTAAGGTTTTTACTTCATTTGAGTTTACATTTTCTTTAACATACAGTGCCACTCCCCTCTCCACACCCCCCCCTCCCCCGAGTATGGGAGGATCCAGTGGACATAGTGTATTAGATTTCCAGAAAGCCTTTGACAAGGTCCCTCACCAAAGGCTCTTACGTAAATTAAGCTGTCATGGGATAAAAGGGAAGGTCCTTTCATGGATTGAGAACTGGTTAAAGGACAGGGAACAAAGAGTAGGAATTAATGGTAAATTCTCAGAATGGAGAGGGGTAACTAGTGGTGTTCCCCAAGAGTCAGTCCTAGGACCAATCCTATTCAATTTATTCATAAATGATCTGGACAAAGGGGTAAACAGTGAGGTGGCAAAGTTTGCAGATGATACTAAACTGCTCAAGATAGTTAAGACCAAAGCAGATTGTGAAGAACTTAAAAAAGAGCTCACAAAACTAAGAAATTGGGCAACAAAATGGCAAATGGAATTTAATGTGGATAAATGTAAAGGAGTGCACATTGGAAAAAATAACCCCAACTATACATACAATATGATGGGGGCTAATTTAGCTACAACGAGTCAGGAAAAAAGATCTTGGAGTCATCATGGATAGTTCTCTGAAGATGTCCACGCAGTGTGCAGAGGCGGTCAAAAAAACAAACAGGATGTTAGGAATCATTAAAAAGGGGATAGAGAATAAGACTGAGAATATATTATTGCCCTTATATAAATCCATGGTACACCCACATCTCGAATACTGTTTACAGATGTGGTCTCCTCACCTCAAAAAAGATATTCTAGCACTAGAGAAGGTTCAGAAAAGGGCAACTAAAATGATTAGGGGTTTAGAGAGGGTCCCATATGAGGAAAGATTAAAGAGGCTAGGTCTCTTCAGCTTGGAAAAGAGAAGACTACGGGGGGATATGATAGAGGTCTATAAAATCATGAGTGATGTGGAGAAAGTGGATAAGGAAAAGATATTTACTTATTCCCATAATACAAGAACTAGGGGTCACCATATGAAATTAATAGGCAGCAGGTTTAAAACAAATAAAAGAAAGTTCTTCTTCACACAGCGCACAGTCAACTTGTGGAACGCCTTACCTGAGGAGGTTGTGAAGGCTAGGACTATAAGAATGTTTAAAAGGGAACTGGATAAATTCATGGTGGCTAAGTCCATAAATGGCTATTAGCCAGGATGGGTAAAGAATGGTGTCCCTAGCCTCTGTTTGTCAGAGGATGGAGATGGATGGCAGGAGAGAGATCACTTCATCATTGCCTGTTAGGTTCACTCCCTCTAGGGCACCTGGCATTGGCCACTATCAGTAGAGAGATACTGGGCTGGATGGACCTTTGGTCTGACCCGGTATGGCCATTCTTATGACCTGCTCTGTCCTTCCGATATATTTTGTACCCTGGAATGATTGTGTCCCATTGATTGTCTTCACTCCACCAGGTTTCTGTGATGCCTATTATGTCAATATCCTCCTTTAACACGAGGCACTCTAATTCACCCATCCTATTATTTAGACTTCTAGCATTTGTGTACAAGCACTTGAAAAACTTGTCACTGTTTATTTGTCTGCCCTTTTCTGATGAGTCAGATTCTTGTGTGTGTGAATGATCTGGCCCCTACTTTATCCTCTTCCAGCCTCTCTGCCTGACTAGAACTAGAAAATCTCTATCACTAGACTCCCCTCTAAGGCCTGGTCTACACTAGGACTTTAATTCGAATTTAGCAGCGTTAATTCGAACTAACCGCTCAACCGTCCACACCAGAAAGCCATTTAATTCGAACTAGAGGGCTCTTTAGTTCGAATTTGGTACTCCACCCCGGCAGGTGGAGTAACGCTAAATTCGACATGGCTAGTTCGAATTAGGCTAGGTGTGGATGGAAATCGAACTTAGTAGCTCCGGGAGCTATCCCACACTGCACCACTCTGTTGACGCTCTGGACAGCAGCCCGAGCTTGGATTCTCTGCCCAGCCACACAGGAAATGACCCGCGAAAATTTGAATTCATTTTCCTGTCTGGGCGGTTTGAATCTGACGTTCTGGTTGCACATCGGGGCGAGCTCCGCAGCACCGGCAGCAATGCAGAGCTCTCCAGCAGAGGAGTTCATGTAATCTCTGAATAGAAAGAGGGACCCGGCATAGACTGACCGGGAACTCTTGGATCTGATCGGTGTGTGGGGCGAGGAGTCTGTGCTTTCGGAGCTGCGCTCCAACGAACGGAATGCAAAGACCTACGAGAAGGTCTCCAAAGCCATGATACAGACTGAGGATACAGCCGTCATGCAACGCAGCACCGCGTGAAAATCAAGGACCCCAGACAAGGCTACCAAAAAATCAAAGCGGCCAACGGACGCTACGGAGCCTGCCACCACTGCCCCACCAGTGACCATGGACTCTGATGATGGGACAGTGTCGACGGACAGTTCCTCGACGATGTTCACGGACGGGGAAGATGAGGAAGGGTTTGTGGAGGACGAGGCAGGCGACAGCGCTTACAACGCTGGTTTCCCCGACAGCCAGGATCTCTTCATCACCCTCACGGAGATCCCCTACCAACCCTCCCCGGCCAGGAACCCGGATCCTGAATCAGGGGTAGGAGCAGTCGGTAAGTGCTTTAACCATGTTAACTTTTATTCTTAATATAACAGGAATCTGAAGTGTGTGAAAAGGAGGTCTCTGTATATATGGTGATAGAACAGAAATCCTCCTGGGAGAACGCCACGAAGCTCTCCTGCCGTTAATCGATAAGCATCAGCAGGAGGTTCCTGGGGAGAGCTGCCTTATTGGGTGCTACGTGATAGCACACTTTTCCGCGCGAGGCTTTCATGCGGTATTCAGGGAGCACTGCCTCCCAGAGCACGGCTGCATAGGTCCGTGGTTCGTGCTAGATTTCACGCAGCATGCGCTCTCTATCTCCTTCAGTGCCTGTCCTCACGGTGATCTCGCTCGGAGACTCCTGCATCTAAGTAGGGGAAGAAATGTTACGTTACGCCTGGTCCAAAGTATTTTTAATAAATAAACGGACAGACGGCATAGCACAGACTCAGCACGCAGCTGCGTGACGAGCGTAACGGAAAGCCAAAGAATCAAATGGACGCTCATGGAGGGAGGGGGGAACGAGGACGCAAGGTATCCCACAGTTCCTGCTGTCTCCGAAAAGCATTTGCATTCTTGGCTGATCTCCAAATGCTTCTAGGGTCAAACACAGTGTCCGCGGTGGGTCGGGGCATAGCTCGGCAATTTACGCACCCCCCCGACCCCCAGAAGTTAAAGGGAAAACAATCCTCTGTTGACTCTTTTACATGTCACCGTATCTGTACTGAATGCTGCAGATAGACGCGATGGTGCAGCACTCAACACCAACATCCTTGCTCCCCCCACGCTATGGATGGCTGATGGTACAAAACGATGGAAATCCATCCTCATCATCAGCCTATTGGCACATGGGGCAGTGCAAAAGGGCTGGTAACCATGACAACCGTACCAACTTGCTTGGGACCGGTCGGTCAAGGCCGCCTGTTGCTAATTTTTCATGGTAGATGGTGCAGTATGGCTGGTAACCGTCCTCATCATTGCAACAGGGGGCTGAGATCCATCAGCCCCCACCCTTCATTGTAAAGAAAAGATTCAATTGCCCCTGGACTAGCAGAGGGATGAGTGGCTCCCTCCTCCACACCCCTTAATGTCATCTCTGGACTATCATTGCAGCTGGAGGCTTCCTTCCACTCATTTCTCACAAACGACTACCTGTGTCTTATTCATGCATTCTATATTACTTCATCACACAAGTGGGGGGACAATGGTATTGGAACCCAGGAAGGCTGGGGGAAGAACGGAATGAACAGCTGGGGTTGTTTCAGGAGCACACCCTGTGAATAGCGTTCAGCTCAAAATTTATGCAGGATTGGACAGAGAGCAGCTGTGGTCTCTGGTTGTATGATACAGTGGTTCTCTAGTACACTTGCACATAATCTAGGCAGGACTGATTCTATTTTTAGATACCCAAAAAGGAGGGATTGACTCGGGGAGTCATTCCCAAATTTTGCTTTTGCGCCCCTGGCTGATCGACCAGGGGCACTTATGACAGCACCAAATGGCGCAGTGCAAAAGGACAGGTAACCATGACCATCTTATTACCGTCTTCTTACCAGTTCATGGTATGGTAGACGGTGCAGTATGCCTGGTAACCATCGCTGCTGTCATGCAAAAGCATAAGCATGCTGCTGTGTAGCGCTGCTGGTCCGCCTCTATCAGCGGCATACAGTACACATACGGTGACATACACAAAAGGCAAAATAGGGTCCATTGTTGCCACGCTATGGCGTGTGCCAGGGCATTTCATGGAAAACGTGATCGAAATGATTGTCTGCCCTTGCTTTCCCGGAGGAAGGAATGACTGGCGACATTTACCCAGAATCCACCGCGCAAATGATTTGTGCAACAGCAGGCACAGGGGTCTCAACAAAAAATTCACAGAGACAGCCTAGACTCAGTTAATTGTTCGCAAAAAAGTATCATTGCAAGGAATTAACTAACTGTTTCCCATCTCACAGCTTCCACTGTCTCCAGACCTTCCACAGCATCCACCTCGCAGAGGCTGGCGAAGATTAGGCGGCGAAAGAAAAAGACAAGGGACACGATTTTCGATGAATGTGTGGGCTGCTACCTAGCCGAGGCGGACCAGCAGAGGCAGTGGAGGGAGAAAGTCTCTCTGTACCAGCGCTCACACAGCGAATGGGAGGAGAGGTGGCGTGAGGAACACAAGCAGGCGACTCAAGCAATGCTTGTACTACTGAGGGAGCAAACGGACACGCTCCGGCGACTTGTGTATGTTCTGCAGGTCCGCTGCAGGACAGAGCCCCCGGCAGTATCTCTGCAACCGCCCTCCCCCGCCACAAAGTCACATACCCCCCTCACCCTAAATAACCAGGAGGATGCCCGCCCTGGGCCGTGAATACTGTCACTGCACCCCAGCAGAGTGCTCAAGTAACCAAAAGCTCTCATACCCTACGTTTGCATAAGTCCTTCCCTTCCGGACTCAAACAAGTCCCAATCCCAGTCCCATCCCATAACTGTGTACTTAAGTAATAAAAATACTTTGCTGTTAAGTACTGTTTCCGTCATGTTTCCTCACTGAAGACTGTGTTTGAATGGGGTGCGTGGGGAAGTGCGTTGCTAATTGCATAGGACAGGCACCTTTCGCAGGGTACAGACACGGGGGCCGGATCAGCAGCGGGTAACACACACAGTGCAGTCAGCAGGCACCGTGGTCGGTATGGGAGGTGGTTTCCAGGTTCTGTGTGGGCGGTGGGGATGTGACTTTTTAGCGGGGGGAGGTCGGGTACAGATCTTATACAGCGGTCCTTGTTGTGGACCGCTGAGTCACGCAGCAGAGGAATCTGTATCCGTCCTCCTCCGCCACAAGGCCACATAGCCGCCCGCACACAGAATCCCAAAAAGGAGGGATGGCAGGCTCCGTTGAAACAAGCAGTCCGGCAATGCGGACCGCTGTAGGAGCAGGAGCCTGTCATTCCTTAAGTTTAGAGGCGGTCTTTACATCAGCGCACACCCTACCCACCGCAGTCTGCGTTCCAGTTTCGACCCTTTAACGAAAAGTCATGAATAAAGAAACCTCTCCTCAGTAACAGTGTGACATGTATTTTATTTTTACACGTGTCTTGGAAGTGGAGGAAATGGGGAGAACGGGGTATTTAACCGAAGAGGAGAGTCAACAGTAACTGGGTAAAGAAACAGGGGCAGGTTCAGCTTCTCTGTAAAGAAACTGAACAGTCACAGGTCTCGCTGCTCGCTGCTCGCTGGTATTTGAAGAGTTCCTTGTCGCTGTCCCAGGCGCCTGTATAGGGCTTCATGAGCAAGTGCATTAGCGGGCAGGCTGGGTCACCGAGGATCACTATAGGCAAATGCACATCCACAACAGTTATTTCGTGGTACGGGAAGAAACTACCTTCCAGCAGGCATCTGAGCAGCCCACAGTTCCTGAGAACACATGCATCAGGAACCTTGCCCGGCCATCCGACGTTCATGTTGGTAAAACATCCCCTATGGTCCCCCAGTGCTTGCAGAACCATTGAAAAGTAGCCCAATTTCTCAGCAGCTGAATGTGGAAGAGGTGGACGATAAAGTGCGAGGAGGAGAAAACGGCGAGGATCGCAGCGGGCTCCATGCTTGCAGTGCTGTGGCGTCCACGCTGTCACTGACCAGAAAAGTGCACGAACAGATTGCCCGCAGGCGCTTTCAGGGAGGGAGGGAGGGAGGGAGTGAGGGCGTGATTGACGGTTCAATGACGACAGTTACCCAAAACCACCCTCGACACATTTTTTCCCCCAGCATGCATTGGGGGGAAATCCCAGAATTCAAATGGGCAGCGGGGACTGCGGGAACTGTGGGATAGCTTCCCACAGTGCACCGCTTCGAAAGTCGACGCCGGCCCCGTGAATGTGGACTCAGAAGTTCGAATTAGTGTATTTAGTATGGATACACAAATTCGACTTCATAAGGTCGAATCCACAAATTCGAATTAAGTAGATTCGAAATAGTCCTGTAGTGTAGACAAGGCCTAAGACAAGTCTCTGTCCGATCCACGAGCACCTCTGCAGCCATTGGCTTTCCCCCATCTCTTACTTTAAAAACTGCTCTACAACCTTTTTAATGTTAAGTGCCAGCAGTCTGGTTCCACTTTGGTTTAGGTGGAGCCCATCCCCAAAGTTTCCCCAGTTCCTAATCAATCTAAACGCCTCCTCTCTACACCATCATCTCATCCACCCATTGAGACTCTGAAGCTCTGCCTGCCTACCTGGCCCTGTGCGTGGAACTGGAAGCATTCCTGAGAATGCCACCATAGAGGTCTCAGATTTCAGTCTCTTTCCTAGCAGACTAAATTTGGCCTCCAGGACGTCTCACCTACCGTTCCTTATGTCACTGGTGCCTACATGTACCACGACCACCGGCTCCTCCCCAGTACTACACATAAATCTATGTAGATGCCTTGAGAAATCAGCAACCTTTGTACCAAGCAGACAAGTCACCATACGGTTCTCCCGGTCATCACAAACCCAGCTATCCTTGTTTCTAATGATCAAATCTCCCATTACTAACAGCTGCCTTTTCTTAATGCCTGGGGTTCCCTCCCCGGAGAGGTAACCTCAGTGCAAGAGGTTACCCCAACACCATCTGGAAGGAGGGTCCCAATTATGGGAAGGTTTCCCTCTGCTCCCATTGACAGCTCTCCTTCCCTGGGCCTTTCGTCCTCCTCAACAGCGCAGTGGCTGTTTGACCGGAGGTGGGAGAAATCTACAGTGTCCCGGAAAGCCTCCTCAACATACTTCTCTGCTTCCCTTAGCGTCTCCAGTTCCACCACCCTGGCCTCCAAAGCCTCCACGCGCTCTCCGAGGGCCAGGAGCTCCTTGCACCGAATGCACACGTAAGCCACCCGCCCACAGGGCAGGTAATCATACATGCTACATTGAGAGCAATAAACAGGATAGCCCCCACTCTGCTGCTGGGCTTCTGCCTGCATTCTCTCTTACAGCTACCTAGGTTAACAACAGGGTTTTTGTTTCAATCAAGAAGTTTGTATTATAGCTTAAATGTTTTAAAGAATGGCAAGAGCACCTCGCCCCCTTCCCACTCCCCTTCCAAACTCCCTCACGAAACTCCCCATTAGCAGCCCTGTTTGAAAAGCTCCCTGGTCACTTGTTCACTGCTTTACAAAGCACTCCCCTATCACATACCCCCCAGCCCCTGCTTGAGCCACTCAGGGTAGGGGGCTGGGAGCACCCCCAGTACCCCAGCCCACCCTCCCAGCCCCCAGACTTGACTCCTGCATCCCCTCCCACATAACGAGCCCTCACACCCCATGCTCTGACTCCTGCACCCCCCCCACATCCTCAACCGCTCCCTGAGCGCCAAATGGGAGCTCCTGCACACCCCCCTCTACATTGCCACCTGCACCCCTCACACCACATGGGAGCTCCTGCACACACCCTTCTACATTGCCATCTGCACCCCTCACACCACATGGGAGCTGCCCCAGGTAAGCACTTCACACCCCAACCTCCTGCCCCAACCCTGAGCCCCCTCCTGCATCCTAAGATCTGGCCAGACCCTGCACCCCAATCTCCAGCTGTTCCTGCACCCTAACTCCCTCCCAGACCCTACACCCCCAGCCCTGACTCCTGCACCCTGAACACCCTGCCCTCCCTGACCCCGGCACCCCCTCACTCCCCCAGCCCCTCCCTCCTTCACCCCTCTCAAACACACCCCAGTTCCCTGCCCTCCCTGATTTCTGCAACCACCCATAACCACTTATCCCCCACCCCCTGCCCATCACACACCCCCAGCCCTGACTCCTGACTCCTGCCCCCCTCCCAGAAGCCTCCTGCCCACCCTGACTCCTGCCCCCCACATCCCCACCTGCATTGCTCGCATGAAACAGGAGCTGCTCCAGGTAAGTGCTCCACACCCCAACCCTCAGCCCCCTCCCACACCCTAACTCCTGGCCAGACCCTGCACTCCAACATTTTTAATTTTTAATAAAGGGCTCTTATCCAAAGCGCTTTAAAATAGTTAGCTAACGGCACAAACAATATACGGAAAGATCATTAAGTGGTGCACCAAGACTCAGCAATTTTCAAGTGGTCTGTGGAAAGATCGGTTAGATGACAAAAACAATCAATGTACCTCATTTTATTTTCAGTTACTTCCTATTACTTATAGGAGGAGGAAGGAAAAAAAGAATGAAAAATGGGGGTGGGAGGGAAATGAGAGAATGTTCTTTTTCTTGCCTATGTCCCAAGGAGGGACCCCTAAAATGGAGCTGAGCACAGGGTCCCACTAACGCTAAATCCGCCACTGAGCTTCCTTCTCTGGATACCCCCAGCCAGCAGTCAAGGACGCACGGACTGTCTGTGTGATAAGTGACCCTGGACCAGCAGCTCTGACTCCAGCAGCCTGCTCGTTACACCCCAAGCATAATTGTGAACTGGGAGAAGAAGGCTCAGGGTTTGAGCCGTCAGGGGTAGGAAGCTTCTGCTGATTATGCCGCTCCTAACCCTCAGTTTTACTTCAGCAAACAGGAGATATTTGACACTGTGCAATACGGCTCCTGTGCTCTGTTCCCAAAGTGTTCTGCAGCAGGGGAGGGTCTGTGGCAGTCTGTATGTGTGTCACTGGCATATTGGGGTAATGCTGCAACAGGGCAGAGTAGAGGTGGCATTGTGGGGCTGGCGTGAATCATGTCTCTTCTTTTCCCCTTCCAAGAACAGAGGGGACAGGAACCCTTACCCAGCGAGGTCACCGTCTCATAGTTCTCCTGCATGACATCTCTGTAGAGGGCTCTCTGAGCGGGGTCCAGCAGAGCCCACTCTTCCCTGGTGAAATACACAGCCACCTCCTCGAAGGTCACTGGCCCCTGAAAGAGCAAGAGTCCAACACTCAGTACCTGCTGCCCCACTCACAGCCCCCCTATACATGGGGGACAGGAGCCAAACAGAAACTCTAGGTGCATTGCAGTCAGAGTCCCACCCCCACCCTGCTCAGAGCATCCAGGAAACACCAGGGGGAGGGGACGAAGCGAGAGCCCCTCCTCTCTCCCAGCAGAGCCATCACCCCCCTACTAGCCACAGACTGATTCAGGAGATGGAGCCCCTAGCAGGGTCCAGGGACAGCTCCCTGGTAGGAAGCCCAACACCCTCCCCATTCTGAAGAGCTGGATGGGAAGGGAGGGGAATCTCCCCTAAGCCTCACTGGTGGGTGCCCCCTTCATATCTCACAGCAGCTGCTGGTTAGTCAGGTCGGGCTCCAGCACTATGAGTCTGGTCAGTTTTCCCAGCCCCATGCAGCTGGGTTATTTTCTGCTCCACAAACTAGAGCATTTCCACCGCCGAACCTCCTGGGTCTGTTCCTAGAATCTAGGCCACTTATTAAATAACTCCCAGCAGGTTTAGCACACCCCTGTCCTCCTCCCTTTCTCCACCCTGTGCATTTCCTGCAAACCAGACAGCAACCTCCAAACCAGCCTGTGCAAACCTTCCCATCTCCAACGTATTTGCTGTCCCTCTCCCCCCCTGGAGGAACCCACCAGCAACCCCCTGATAATACCTACCTGAACTGGCTCCTCTGCAGCCATTTCTCTCCCCTGTCCAACGAGAGGACGGGATGAACTGGAGCGAAACATGGACGTTATTCCGCAGCCTGGCAGGGCGAGAAGGGCAGTTGTGAAGGTTTCAGAACAGGCTTTAATTCATTTCACAGCATGATTCCCCCAGGCCCTTTCCCTGCAGACAGACACCCTAGAGTCTGCCATGCTGGGAAATGCTCAGTCTGTTTATTACAATGTAGACCTGGCCCCTCCTGCCAGGCTAAGCCCACAGAGAGATTTTTAACCTCCCTTCTCCCTCCCCTCACCCCGTAACAAAGTCTCTGAACACAAGGCTAGAAAAAAGCAGAACCAAAGGAGTCACTGTGGGGGATCCCCTCAGACACTGACCCCACGGCAGTCACACCCCAGCAGGAGGGATATGGAGTCAGGAACTGGATTTTCCTCTGTCTGATTCTCATCTTTTCCACAGGAAAGTGACTCTACCCAGGGTGCAGCAATACATCTGTCTGGGCAGATTAGAGATCTGGAAATCTCTCTCCAAACTCTTCTCTCCCACAGCCCCTTTCAGTCTCTCTTTCTCCTTCTCCCCTCTCCCTGCCCGTCTGGTAGGAAAATCCCATTCCTGGGTAGTTTGCTCCCCCATGGCTGGATTTGCTCCTGCAATTGTTAATTGGACGAGAAATGAGGGGGGGTCTGTTTGTGTAGAGTCATTTTAAGGCCAGACCCCAGCATTTTCCCTTCGTTTCTTTCAGTTACTTGGAATGTCTGGATCAGAATTTAGTATTAACAGGGCCCAGGGCTGCCCTAGGGGGCTAGGACCAGCTAGAGAAAGTCATCCCCTGGGTCTGGCAGAGAAGCAGCTTTAATTCAGGTCACTTCCCAGCACAGAACCCCGCTGGGGGAGCAGCAGCTGCTAAGCCTGGTCTCCCAGATCACAATGGAGGCTGCAGCGTCTGACCCAGGAAGCTGAACCCCAGTATCCTGAGCAGAGAGGGACAGCGCGTCTGAGCAGCTTCCCTCCTTTAGCTCTCTGGGGAGAGCAGCTAATGAGAGCCCCTCCTCACAGGGAGAATTGCTGATCTCATTTGCCCCATTGTCCATCCGGAGTCACTCCTTGTCTTTCCATACAGTGACTCTGGATTAACATTGGTCTCAATGAAACCAGAGTTCAGAAAGAATGAGTCCAGAACGCTGTGGAAGAGACCATCGTGTGGCAGTGCTGACCCCCTTCCCACCTCCCTCACCCCCCAGATCTAGGACAAGGACTGGACAATGGACTGGACAGTCTAGGACAATGGAACGGGAAGTTCCTGCAGTTTTAAAGAGGCGAGAAGAGCAAAAATCTGTGATTTCACCTCACAGGGTTTGATAAGTGGCTAGAAAGTTATCACAGTGACTGGGCCTGGCCGGGGAATGTCGGGCAGTGCTTGGAGCCAGGATTCTGGCATAAGCTAATCACGGAGAAGAAGCGAGGTCAGGAGCAGCCCCCAGAGCCTCAGCTCTCCCCGCCCAGATATTCCCTGGGACCCAGCCCCCAGAGTCCCTGACCAGGGAGCTCAGATACCCCTCAGAGCCCCACCGGCCAGAGAACCCCCACCAGACCATCACTGCCAGGTTGGGAATCCGAAAAGGTTCCCCCCACCAAGAGACCCCAACAGCCAGAGACCCCCCCAAAAGGGACCCCCACTGGGAACTCAGTCCCTCACTGCCTGCCTAGGATCCCCCCCCGCCCTCCAGCAGGATCTGCCCTGCCCTTTGCCTGGCACCCCCTCCTCCCCCCTGCGGGATCCCCTGATGCTTTACAGGGGCACCCCCTGGCCTAACGCCGGGGATTCTCCCACACACACTCTGTGCACTGGGCAGGGCAGCGAGCCCAGGTGTCTGCGGGGGAAGCCCAGACAGAGCCCCTGGCACAGCACCAGGCTCCCTCTAACCCCCTGTCCCGCCTCCCCAAGAGACGCCCACCCCGGCTGTTCTGCAGCCACCAGGCCCCCAGCGATACCCACCTCCAGGACCCACAGCCTCAGGGCTGGGCACATCACAACCACCCCCTGAAACCTCAAATCTCCAGAACCCTCCAGAACCCACCAACCTCACTAGGGTACCCCCTGCCCAGCCACCCAGAGGCCTCCCCCTACCACAATCCCCCTTCAGCTGCTATCTCCCCACCCAGCCCCACCCAGCAACACTGTTAGCTCACAGTGCCTGAGAAGTGGATAGAAAGTGACCACCGCCCCCTGCTGGCCAGTCACACAGGCAGAGGGAGCCCCGGGGGATGTCTCTTGAACAGGAGAATGGAAGGCCTGGAGGGACAAAATAGGTAAGAAATGTCCATGGCCTGTCACTAGCAAATAATGGCCACCCTGGATCCACCCCAGAGGTGGCTGCATCTTAGCACTGAGGGAAGCAACCCCTCACCGAGGCCATTTGCCATGGGGTTTGGGATACTTCTCAACTCACACTGCACTCAGAGAAACCTCCTCATCCCGTGCCAGCTGGAGAAAAGGAAAGGGTCCAGCCAACTCTTCTGTTACCGGTTGGGAACCACTCATCACCAAACAGGGGGAGACCTCTGGCTTTGATGGGTATTAAATATCTGGCTGGTCTCTTTCTTCGGCAAACATTTTAACAGAGTTAAAGGAGGGAACAAATGATTCGCAAAGGAGTCGGGAAAGATGATCTCTGGGCAATTTAACCCCCTGCGACCTCCAGGATGGAGAAGAACTCAGGGCAACAGGTTCCCTTGAAGGAAGAAGTTGCTGGGATTTAGAAACACGAGGAACAGCACCAAACCCGAGAGGATTTTTAATTGACATTTGATAATGAGATAGAAAGAGGCAAAACCTGAGCTTTGAGAGCAATGTTCAGAAATGAAAGAGTTCCCAATCTGAGAGATTTGGGATCCATTTTGCAAATTATAGAGAGGAAAGTGGAAAATCAGAGGGATTTTATATCAGTTGTCGATAGGAGGCAAAATCTGAGTGTTTCACATCAATATTTTATAAATGAATAAAGAGAAAATGGGCAACATTTGCAAACATTTTATATCCAGGTTCAAGAATCTGAGAAAAGGTGTAAATCTGAGATTTTCTTGGTATTTTATAATTAGAGAGACGGGGGGAAATCTCAGGGCATATTCAATTAGAAATAGACAACTAGAGAGCAGTGGGGCAAACATTTAGGTTATTTTATATGAATCTTTGAGATTTGCAAAGAAAATGTGTCACAAACTGCGTATTTGATAACATGAGAGAAAAACACCAAGATCTGAGGGGATTTTATATTGTTGTTAACGAACTAGTGGAAAAGGGGGACTGTTGGACTGGATTTTATATGACTGTCCAATACATAAACACAAAGTGATGGTTCCCCCCACCCACACCATTCCCATGGGCAGCAGGGAGCCCTTTGAGGTGCTGATTAAAAGGGCAAGGGAGGGGGAGCTGGAAGGTCCCTGGATAAAGGAAGGGGGCAGCGATGGGGGATGGTCAGGTGACTGGCAACTGATGGTTGGGGGTAACTGTGTTGGTAGTTAGGGGGCAGCAACTGGGATTGGGAAACGGGGGTCTGGGCAGTCCCCATGGGGGACATGTGCGCCTCCCTTCCCTGCCCTGGCAGAGACCCGGCATCTCCTAGAATATCAGGGTTGGAAGGGACCTCAGGAGGTGTCTAGTCCAACCCCCTGCTCAAAGCAGGGCCAATCCCCAACTAAATCCCCAAATGGCCCCCGCAAGGAGTCAGCTCCCAGCCCTGGGTTTAGCAGGCCAGTGCTCAAACCACTGAGCCATCGCACCCCCACTCCAGAGGCAGCCATGTGCTGGGGAATGACTCAGGGCGACAATTTCCCACCTAAACAAGGACAAATCGCTGCAGATAAAATGGGTGGGAAAATGCCCCTCACTAGAGAAGATTTTAAACTGACGTTTGAGACTCATGGGGAGAACGGGGGAAATCGGGGGAGACGGGAGAGCTGATCATTGGAGGGGATGGGGGGAAATTGCCCCAGATTTTACAGCCCGTGTGAGACACTAAGAGAGAAAAGGGGCAGAACTAGAGACAATTTGTATCGGGGGCGAGAGGCAAGTGGCACAAACAGGGACAGGATCCAATTAACCCCCCTCCCCCCTTCGCCCGCCCGCCACTCCCCCCCCCCCGGGAATTTCCTGGCTGCACAGACACAGTTCAACCCCCCCCCCCCGCGTCCCACCGACCTTCCCCTCCCTACAACTCCAGCTTCTCCCCTCCCTGCCTGACACCCTCCATCTCCCCCCACACCACAGGGGATCCCCCCCGCCAGGCCCCAGTCTCTGCCCCCCAAATCCCACTGCGGCTGAGGCAGCTCTGAGGCTTCTCCCAGGTTCCCCGGGGCAGAGTCACTTTCCTGCCCAGCCCCAGTGCCCCCCCCGGGGTCTCTCACTCCCCGGGGGGCTCCGTGGGAGGCTGGACACCAGGGATGCAGGACGGCAGGAATGGGGGTGACAGGCCTCCTGTGCCTCAGTCTCACGGTGGGACCGAGGGGGCTCGTCACTCTCCGGCTCGGGAGCCCTGGAAGACCCGACCGTGGAGGGGCCGTCGCTGGGGGGGGACGGCCCCGCGCAGGCGCTGAGCACGTCCTTATATCACTTCTGTGGCAGGAAAAGTGCTGAGGAGATGGAACGCTGAGGGCTGGTTTTGGCGGGAAAAAACGGTTTGGACTGGTTTGAGCCTGTCCCCTGATGGTAAACAAGTCCCCTCTCAGAGATGGAGTCCAGGGGTCAATAATTCATATGCTCCAGATTGGATCTTATTTTAAAGCCAGTGATTTACTTCATAAACATCTTATTAACCAACTAATTGAACCTATTGAACAGTTCATACTATTCACACCTAACAATGAGATAAAAAAAAGAACACAGACAAACCTTGTCAGTAACGGCTAATGTCCCAACTGGGAAACACGTGAGCTTGTTGCAGAGCTGCTGCTCAGGGACGGGAACCTCCTGCCACCCCAGCCTCCAAAATCACTCAGGCTGCACTTTCTGCACGACTAGGTGCTGGCTGAGGGGGGCGTGGGAATTGGTGGCCTCTGCTGCAGGTGATGGGAATCGCAGGTATTTAAAGCCATGGCCTAGACGAGGTAAGTGCCTAACTCCAGAGTCTGCAGCTGCCTAGGGCCAGGGCTGAGGATTTAGAGTCCCTAGTGCAGCCGTTGCAAGGTTCAAGCATGCTCAGCCCTGGCATTGCCACCCCTCCTGCGGCTAGTAGCTGCAGCTGGCTAAGGCTGGCCTCTGGAAATTGGCCCCATGGCTGTAGCCAGAGAAGCTACAAGTGGCTCTGTGACTACTGGGGCCATTAAGCTAGAGCAGCTAAAGACACTGGAGTTCACCTCAAGGAACAGAGGTCACCCATAGGACAGGAATGTCAGGGAGAGGAGGGAAAGAGGGAGCAGGTCAGGCTGGCAGAGGGAGCTTCCAGCTGGTTGGGAGCATGTCCAAAGTAGAAAGGAAACAAGCATGGGGAGAGGTGGTGGTGACCAGGTAGCAGACTAGCATGTAGATGGGAGCAGAGGGAGAGAGGCTGGTGGCTTCAGATTCCCAAGGGCTAAGTCCTGACTTTGGGGAGATGGTGTTTGCAGGTGGCTGGCTCACATGGCAGGATGGGGGCTGAGGGAGGGATCTGTCAGAACTGATCAGGTATCTGCTGGCTTTAGAACTCTGAGCTGAGACTAGGACCACCTGCCTTGACTGGTGACATGGGGGGTACTGGAGACATGGCTAGAGAGGGTCTGAATGAGGAAGGAGATAAATCTGTGGGGAGTTTCCTTGATCACTATGAAAGTTCTGCTCACTGTGGACACTGGTAAACCCACATGGGTGTACAGCTCAATGAGAAAACGCGGGGGCTGAGGGAGCTGTGTATGGCAATGCGTACAGTCATGGAGAGGTGTGTGATCAAAATGAAAAATGTCTCTGAGGTTCAGCACCGGGTATGCTATGGCACCAATGGCACTGCCCCACCGGGCCCATACTCGGAGCCCACAGTGACTACATAGGGGCCTACAAATATGTTTGGTTCCAGGACCCACAGAAGGTTAATCCGGCCCTGACTGCCTGAGCACTATTTCAGCCCCACATTTTTGGGTGGACCTCCCAGTGGGAGCTGCAGAGCACTCCCCCGCAACACACACACACATACACCCCTCCCTCCTGGTGTTGGGAGGGGAACAGGAGAAAGAACAAAAGAAGCAAGAGACTAAGAGAAAGGAGGGAGGGAGGGATGGAGGAAAAAAAAGGACAAACCCTAATGTCCCCAGTGATTCTAAGGGACAAAATCCCAGGTGCGCAATAAAATTCTGCCTCTTTAAGCTCGTGTTTTCCATGCCTAGAATTTAACTGTCACCAGATGGATCAGACTGAACTGGTTTCAAACCTCCAGGAGGCTCTTACCTTCTAAACAGGGACGGCTGTTTTCTAGTAAAATCACTAAAAGGGAAGGAGAAAACTCGAAAGAGGTTCCTCCTGGCGCTCACGTCCGTGAACCCGAATACTCTCTCAGTCCTCAGAGAGAGACCTGGAGAAGGAGACTTGCTGAAGCAAAGCCACAGGGGTCTCTGAGGTTTCCCTGGCCCCTCGCCCCTGTCCTGCCTGGCTGATGTCAGCATCTCTCTGTGAGGTCACCACCTCCCCACCGCCTTGGACCAATAGGCTGAGGTCCTGCAAAAGGCCTTTGTGATGTCACTGCCGCACCCCTCCCTTGCTGGGCTAATGTCCTGCCCCTGGCCAGGCACTTTGCAGGTTTGAGCTACTCCCTGTGGATCACCCCACTCAAGGAGCGTTCGTTCTAGGCAGCAAGCCGGCTAGACAGGGAAACATCAGACGTTGCTCCCAATGCTACACTCAGTTTGTCAGAAATGAGTCGACTTTACGGCCAGAAGAGACCATTAGAGCATCTAATCTGACCCCCTGCATATCACAGGCCTCCTGTAGGACACAATAGCAGGTGAGGGTGGGGGGCTGAGGAAGCGAGTGGGCAGGCAGTGGCAGGGGGGCAGGTGAGCCGGTGGCTGGCCCCAGCTCACCTCCACTCCGCCTCCTCCCCTGAATGCCCCGCCTCGCTTTCCCCCTCCCCCTGCTAATCAGCTGTTCACACAGGAAGCCGTGGAGGGAAGAGAAGCCGTGTGGCGGCTTCGCACTCAGGCCCAGCAAGGTGGGGACGGAGACGAGGTGAGCTGGGGCAGGGGGGCCGCCCGCACCGCAGCAGGTAACCCAGGGGGGGTGCACTGGGGAACCGCTCCCCACCCCAGCTCACCTACCTCCCCTCTGCCTCCCTGGGCCTGAGCACGAAGCCGCCATTTGCTTCTCAGCCCTCCCAGGCTTCCCGCGCGAACCGTCAGGGGCAGGGGTTCCAGGGGCCGTCAGGGGCCAGGGAGAAGGGGTGGTTGGTTGGGGCAAGGGTCCCAGGGGGGCCATCAGGAATGAGAGGAGGGGTTGGATGGGATGGCAGGGGGCAGTCAGGGGACAGGGAAGGAGGGTAGATGGGGTAGGGGTCCCAGGGGGGATCGAGGAACGTGGGGGGTTGGATGGGGCAGGAGTCCCAGGGGGCAGGAGTGGGCCACAGCCCCCGTGTGGGGTGAGGAGGGAACTGGTTGTTAAGATTTTGGCAGCTCATCACTCACCACGGGGGTGGGAGGCTGAGGAGGCGAGCGGGTGGGCAGTGGTGGGGGGTGAGTATGCGAGCCAGGGAGGGGGGAACGGAGGTGAGCGGGGGGGGCAGGTGAGCCGGGGGGGAGTGGGGGTCTGAGGAGGCGAGCGGGCGGGCATTGGCGGGGGGTCAGGTGAGTTGGCGGTGGGGGAGGAGAGGTGAGGAGGCGAGTGGGCGCGCAGGCAGGTGAGCCGTGGGGGGTGGGGGGCTGAGGCGAGTGGGCGGGTGAGCCGGCGGCAGGGGAGGGGGGCTGAGGAGGTGAGTGGGGGGTGGGGGGCTGTGGAGCTGAATAGTGAGTCAGTGGCTGACCTGTTCTACTGATCTGGTCTGGCTCCCAGCCCCTCTCCAAGGGGTGCAGCTGTCTGGAGATGCTGCCTTCCTCAGTCCCACCTCATTCACTCCACAGGGCAACTGATTACCAAAGGGGGGGGGGGAGATCTTATTCTACTTCCAGCAAAAAGACATTTTTCTTTTACCTTAATTATACTACCTTAGGGGCCCCCTATAACATATTAACAAGGTTAATTACCGCTGTTTTGGCAGGGCGGTGCTGGGGAAGGAAGGTTTGTTTCCACGGGGTGGGCGGCATTGGGGGGTGTTTCGGGGGGCTGGGAGGCACTGGGGGGTTGTTTTTGCAGGGTAAGCAGTGCTGGGGGGCTGTGTTTCAGGGGGGCTGGGTGGCGCAGGGGGGGTGTTTCAGCAGTGCTGGGGGGTTCGTTAGGGCCGGGGGGGTTTCAGCCCTCCGCTGTTTTCTTTGGAGTAATATTGCCCTCGCCACTTTACGAGTTGTGCAGGCCTGGACTAAACCACAGCCTCGGGACTCACATTCAAGTATCCTGCAGTCTGAACTTCGCATCTGATACATTCCCTCATTGGCTACCACTGTTTGCCCAGCAGGGAAGTGCTCCTTGTCCAACAAGGCAGCCAGATTGGGACCCGTAGGCATGGAATGGCTCTGAAGGAATCAGCTGTTTCTCTCTGTACTTCATGAAACTTTGGATCCAAATGATAAAAGATAGTTGTGCCCAATTTAATCATGGCGTCCTTTACGAGTGTGACCAATGCCACTTAACTAGGGAGCAGGTTCTAAAAATAGTTTACCTGGGCCACAGGTCACCATAGCTTCCATCTCTGGGGTGAAAATCAACCACTAGTACCTGCAATTTCTACCTGAGCTCTTGTCAAATCTTTGACCTTCCTTGGAGTAATTTGACACTTCTCTAGCGTAGAATTCTTCACCAACCGCACAACAGATCAGTAGCGACAGTGAGGTACAACTCCCCCAACTATGCCCTTTTATTTCTTTAATCTGGTGGCACAAATTTAAACTAGGGACTAAATTCAGGTGCGGCTTAGAATCCCTGTAAGACAACAAATGTCTGGTCTCTATTAAAAATAGGTATCTTTCTGCAGCTATATCACATTCAACACGGATTTCATTTTCTACACATTTGCAGCATCTCCCAGGGGTGAGCTGAAAAGAAACGTCACTTCCATGTTTCCCATCTCTACCTAGCTAGGGATTGTATTTCCCAAATAATAGGCAACATGCAGCTAATGAGGAAGGAGATCTCTTCAGGAGCCACTTCCTGCAGGGCCTGGG
>NW_025423136.1:0-87093 GCF_020497125.1 Mauremys mutica
AGGGGGTGGAACTGAAACAAACATGGCTGCAGTCATGAGACATCCCCTAGCTACCACCTGAGCTGGTACAAGGACTATCCAGGTGAAAAGATTGGGCCCAGACAAGAAATAAGTCTAATCTGCAAAAGAAGTTTATTGGAAGATCTCTGAGGGTGAGATTTGATCTGTATTGAGTTTCATACTGTATTAAGCTTGGACTTGCATGTTTTTGTTTTATTTTGCTCTGTGAAGAAATACAAGCTTCATAGAGAAGGAAAAGATAATGCCTTAGAAAAGTCTCTGTGTGCATGTGTGTGTTAGATGGGTGGGAGGGTGTCTAGAAACCACTCTCCTCTAGTTTCTTTTCTCTGATTTCCTGTAGAAAATCTGAAGCAGGGAGCAAAACCCATTGCCTTCGCAGAGGCTTGAACTCAGGACTTTCAGATTATGAGCCTGACACACTGCCAACTGCACTAAGAAGGCTTAGAAAAGTTTTTGGCTCAATGTATATAGGACCCTTCTACAGCAGTGACTGGGGCAGGGAAGGAGCCAGAGATGTGCTGGAAGAAACAGGGAGCTCTGGTGACCAGATACTTTTCACAGCAGCTTAGAAATCAATTCATGCTGCCAGTGAACAATCTACTGGAACTAATGGCAGCACTGGGGGGGATATTTCCAAGCTATGCACCTACTTCCACATTTTAAGAACTTACTCTCCTTTTCCTAGTAGGGCACTTTCCATGTGAATTAAGCAAAGCCAAGTTGGGGAAAACTACACAAGTAATAGAAACCAGTGCTCCAGATAAGGGTTGAATTCATAACCCCAGCAGTATCTCCCTCTGTACTAACCAGTTGCACCACTCTATGATGAATTCACTGCAGGTGCTTCTTAGACAAAGCTGGGAAGCAGGCAGTTATCAGTCTCTGTGAGTCACACCTTTGCCTGGCGATTGTAAGGCTGATGCATCAAATGACACACTTGTGTTTTTTAAAGGTGGCTTCCCCAAGCAATCCCAAGTTGTTCTTCCACAGCTGGCTGATGGGGGCAGCAGAGGATCTCCCCAGTCTGGGGGAATCTCTCTGGGCCCCACTGTTAATTCTCCATCCTTTCTCCCCCTAATTCACAGACACCCCTCCCCTGCCCATTATCAGTGTTTTAGAGTGACCCCTCCCTCCCTTTATGGGATACAGACTCTCTGTGACAGAGACTGACTGGGGCTCCTCTCTGCACGGCCCCAATGGGGAAGGAGAGACCTCGAGGGCAGAGGAAGATGGGCAGAAGAGTCAAATGGGGCTAAACCAGAACAGAGGAGATTTTCTTCCTGTTAAAATGTCCTGGAGTCTCATGGCTGAGACTTTTAATAAGACCAAAGAACTCCTGAAACCCAGGGTCACGATCACTGGAATGATTTTGTCCTGATATTTTACTGGCCACAGACACAAAGCGAGTCAAATTACAGTTTCCGTTCGGAGTCAGTGCACACACAAGAATTCGGAGGCTTTTAATTCCTTCGGTTCTGCTGCCATTTCATTTCTGTCCTGTTCCAAGATTTATTGTTGTGCAAAGCAACGTTAGGCCCTTGGGAGTGTCCCCCCGGTCCCGCCTGCCGCCCCTGGGCAATTTAAAAGGGTCCAGGGACCCCCGCCACCACCAGCAGCAGCACAAGGGGACTAAGGCAGCATCATGCCCACCCTTGCTCCATGTGGCACGTCACTCCTCTGGGCTGCCATTCCCCTTCCCCTTCTGTGGTCTCATCTGTCATTGTCTCCAGCCCTTTTTCTATCCATCATCAGCACCATCCCAAGCAAGCTGCCACTCACCTCAAAAAGACAGAGAGTCCTGTGGAACCTTACAGAGAAACAGACGTATTGGAGCATGAGCTTTCGTGGGTGAATCCCCATTTCGTCAGATGCATGTAGTGGAAATTTCCAGGGGCAGGTATAAATATTCAGGCAAGAAACAGTCTAGAGATAAGGAGGTTAGTTCAATCAGGGAGGATGAGGTCCTCTTCTAGCAGCTGAGGTGTGAACACCAAGGGAGGAGACACTGCTTTTGTAGTCGGCTAGCCAGGCACAGAATTCCCACTCCATTCATCTGACGAAGTGGGGATTCACCCACTAAAGCTTATGCTCCTGTACGTCTGTTAGTCTATAAGGTGCCACAGGACTCTGTCGCTTTTTACAGATCCAGACTAACACAGCTACCCCTGTGATACTCAAAAAGACAGTGTCCCCTGGTGGGTGTAAATCACTGACCTCTCTCCTCTCTGAGCACTGACTGCCCCTCTGTTTCCTTGCCTTTCAGTCTGTGCAGATGGGACCTTTCCCTCCAGTGCTGGAGGATTCGCCCTTCTCATCTACCCTTGTCCCAAGCAGCACAGCGGGTGGGAATCTTACATGTACCAAGATGACTTAGGAGCAGAAACTCCTCCAGACCTTCCATGCAATTGGCACTTGCCCCTCACTGAGCAGGATTAAAACTCCTGCAGGGAGACTGCTGGGCCACATCCCCTCTGGGCATGAGAAAAGCAGCAGGGTGAAAAAATGAACCTAGAAAATGCTGGGGATTGAACCCAGGACCTCATATATGCAAAGCATATGCTCTACCACTGAGCTACATCCCCAGGTGAGATATAGGTTATACTCAGAGCTGTCCTATTACCAGAGCATCCAGTGGCCTAAGAGCAGCATGGGGGACACATTCCCTGCTCTGAGGGCCAAACCTGCTGTCCTGGAGGCTGCTGGTTCTTAAGGTCACTTTGCAGCAGGGCCAGATTCAATGTGTGGGGCAGAGAGAGTGGGTGCCCTGGGCTCAGGGTGCAGAGATGCACTCAGCCCTCTCCCCTGCATTGGGTGGGGGGTGCTGCCACCTCCTGCTGGAAGGTAATGGGAGGAGAGGGGCGCTGTGAGTCACTCAACACCTGACCCTGGTGGCAGCAGTGGTGTGGGAAGCTCCAGGTGTTTCTAGGATTTGCTATTGCCACCTGCCTGTGAAGTCCAGCTTTCCCCAGCACATTCACTGTGGTGCAATTGGGTCACTGTTTCCATGGCTGAACAGCAAAGAATCACTCCCAGTTTCCCTTCTGTCTGCAGCAGGATTAGCCTGTGTCAGTGGTTAATGAGGTGGATCTAGTTGTAGATTGTTATTCATTCCCCACCTTGACAATTCAATTCACACAGTCCCTTTCCTACTCAAATCCCCAGCACCTCGGTGATCCTGGTAGCGGGGGTTAGGTCCTGAGATTTTCAGGGTCCTTTTTCCCCTCCACCTGGAGTGAACTCAGCTTTTCCCCCATCCCAGACAATCCATGAAATAACAACAGGGACATAAAGAAAGAGGGGAGGGAACATCTCACGGCCAGGGCTGGATGTCCCCAGGGCCCCCTGCTTCTCCATTGTTTCCATGGAATTTGGCTCCCTACTTTGCACAAGGGACAGAGAAAGATCTTGCTGTTCCTGTGTCTGTGCAAAGAAAATTGTGTTTCTGTATGAAAGAGAGGTGGGAAATGGCCCCATGGTGGGACAATATCCTCAGGATTAAGACCTAAGGACTCAGGCTGAGAACTGATAGAACTGCACTCATCTGGGATTTAACAAATTGTCTTCCATGGAGCAGGGCCAGATCCAGCATTTTTGCCACCCCAAGTGGGAAAAAAAAATAAGAAATCTGCAATCAACTGCAGCTCTACCTCTGCCGCTTTTGGCCTCAAGTCCTTCCCTCTGAGAGAGACGAATTGCTGCTGAAGCCTCCCCTTTCCATGGGCCGCCCCAGGTACCTGAAGCCAGCCCTGCCATGGAGACACTGGGAAGATGGGGGAATCAGGAAAATACCATGGGTTTGTTTATTTTGTAAGTGAAGAATAACTGAAGTGGTTTATGATTTAAAGTCACTTTTCCCTGATCGGGAATTGAACCCAGGCCATGGCAGTGAAAGTGCCAAATCCTAAGCACTAGCCCACCAGGAAGGTGATGATGTTTTTCTTCTCTCTTATGCTACACTTTCTTAGGCTACTTTCTATCCACTTTCTGAAACCACTCCATTGTCCATTCCCTGAGGGGCTAAGAGCAGATAGTGCAGGAACCGCTGTACCGAGGGTCACAACCTGAGCCCAACCCAAGCCACTGAAACAAACTCAAATGATGCTTCCTCCAGCAGGATCAAAGCCACACAAAGAAAACCCATGAGGAACAATCCTCCTCTGCCTTCATTTACCCCATTGCAACCCTCTCAGCAGCCAACTCCTGTGGGAAGGACACTGAGCTGATAGCAGCTCTGGCATAGAGACCAAGGCAGGGGTGTTGCACCCCCTGGGTGTGAGCTGATCCTATTCTGACTCTGGAGGAGGAGGGAAAGGCCATGGCCACATGATGGGGCCAGTATGTACCACAACATGGTTCTTTTATGTGGGATGACTCTGAACATTGACTGATCTCCACTCCCTTGGATTTGAAAAGATGTTTAGTTTTGCACTTGGGAACCTGTAAGGCTGAAGCAATGTTATGGATGGTGACACTACAACTGAAGGGTTATTTAATGTTGTAGAAATTGTTAAAAACACTGAGCTTAAACTGGAACTGCCTATTGTTAAAGGCTGGTTTCCCCACCTCAGTTCCATAAGCTCTGCTAGAAACACCCTGGCTTCTCTCCTGCCTCGGTGGGAACTGCAGGGAATCGTCCCCTGCTGCCCTTGGCTCCAGGCTGGTTTTTCTGGGGAGGGGACGTGGAATTGATTTGTTTGCTGTTGAGAAGGGAGCCAGGTCAGTTCTCAGGGAACGAGAACTCCCAGCATCTTCCCAGCCCAGCCAGGCTGCTGCCCTGTCCCAGCCTCTGTTCCCCTGGGGCCCTGCGTGTTTGACTCTAGAGCAGGCCGGGAGCAGCAGCTGAGGCAGAGGACAGCCTGGGCCGGGCAGATAAGAAGGAGTTTAGCAAGCAAAAAAGGTAAAATGGCAGGGGAGTATTACCTTGGACTCGACGGCATTTCTCCATTGGTCTGTCTGCTCTGGGGCAGGGACAATAACACGTCCTGCTGCATTCGTTATTTCAAAGGGCGGTTTAGGATTTTCATTCTCACACATGGTGCACAAAGCAGGACTCAACCTTTGCTGTAAACTAAACAAGCTGCTCACAGATTCTGGCAGCCACAATGAGCATTTGTGGGAGAGATCAGACCTGCCCCTGTCCCAGAGGGAGGGGGTCACCTGTGTGGGGACTGGACCACTGACCTACCCGCTCCTAATTCCCAAACGTTCAGTAACTCTGTTATCAGTGCCTGTGAGTGTTATTTAAAACATAAGAAAAACCACACTGGGCTAGACCAAAGGCCAATCTAGCTCTGAATCTTGTCTTCTGACAGTAGCCAATACCAGGTGCCCCAACAACCAGTCAACAAGGCACCACTGGGAGTTGAACCTAGGATCTCCTGTTTACAAAATAGAAGCTTTAGCCAGCTAAGCCATGGTGTCTATGGGTAGCTATAATACACTGTCTGCCCACACCTGACTCCCTGCCATCGCCACCAGGGCCTAACAAGCTTTGCTTGTGTTTGGATTCTGCAAAGCAGAGGAGCAGGTGAGGTTTTCCTTGCAAGCAGTGTGTGAGTGAATCTTTGGCCAGGTCTGCCCTACAAAGTTGTTTCAGCAGAATTATATTGCTCAGGTGTGTGAAAAACACACAACGCTCTCTTGGTCGGTAGCTTGTGGCTGGTGTACACACTGCAATGCCATGTCTGGCGACAAAAGTGCCCTGTTTTGCTGACAAAATAAAACGACTTCAATGAGAGGGCTAGAGCTTTTTGCAGCAAACTTAAAGTAACAGAGTAAATGCTGCTGTTCACTATATCACCATAACTGGCCTCCTCCAGTATCCCACAATGCCCGCCATGAACTCATCTGCTCTGCATTCCTGCTACTGAGCCATGGGCCCCTACCCTTTCATAGCTCTGGGAAGTTCTGACAGCTGAGCCTGCTGCTCTGCTCCGGCAGCCAGGAGCAAATCACGGCCGTGGATGCTGCTCTCTCCCGCCCTGCGAACACAGAGCAGGGCGGTGGGAACTTCCTGACAGTGTAGGGGGGCCACTGGCATCCGAACTGTGACACGCCCATGACACCCCTTCCCTCAAGGAGGCTCTTACCTTCTAAACAGGGACTTCTGTTTTCTAGTAAAATCACTAAAAGGAGAAAACTCGAAAGAGGTTCCTCCTGGCACTCACATGCCTGAACCCGAATACTCTCTCACTCCTCAAAGAGAGACCTGGAGAAGGAGACTTGCTGAAGCAAAGCCACAGGGGTCTCTGATGTTTCCCTGGCCCCTCGCCCCTGTCCTGCCTGGCTGATGTCAGCATCTCTCTGTGAGGTCACCACCTCCCCACCACCTTTGACCAATAGTCTGAGGTCCTGTAAAAGGCCTTTGTGATGTCACTGCCACACCTTTCCCTTGCTGTGCTAATGTCCTGCCCCTGCCCAGGCACTTTGGAGGTTTGAGCTACTCCCTGTGGATCACCCCACTCAAGGAGCGTTCGTTCTAGGAAGCAAGCCGGCTAGACATGAAAACGTCAGATGCTGCTCCCCAATGCTACACTCAGTTTTTCAGAAATTAGTTGACTTTATGGCCAGAAGAGACCATTAGAGCATCTAATCTGACCCCCTGCATATCACAGGCCTCCTGTATGCCACAATAGCTACTTTTGGGACAAACACATTCCAGAAAGGCATCTAGTCTTCATTAAATGACATCAGGAGATGGAGAATCCACCACTTTCCCTAGAAGACATTTTTCTCCAGCCCTCAGAACATTTGGTGGCTCTTTGCTATTGAACGAGCTCAACCTGTTTAGCTTATCGAAAGAAGATTGAAAGGTGATTTCACTGAAGTGTTGAAGGGCCTTAATGGAGAGAAAAGATTGGGTATGAAAGGGCTCTTTAATCGAGCAGAGAAAGGCATAACAAGACCCAATGTCTGGAAGGTGAAAAGAGACAAATTCATATTACAACTAAGGCACAAATATTCAACAGCGAGGATGATTCACGACAGGAACAAGCTCCCAAGGAAAGTGGTGGATTCTAATTCTAATTCCTTATGAATATTCTGTGTGTTTGTGTGTGCAGGGGAGGAACATGCTATACGCCCAGAGGACTTTATTCCTCCAGCCTGCAAGGACAGAGGGGATGTTAAGGAGTTGCTCCTTCAATCCCCCCCACAGAAAGGCCCTTCTTAGGAAAGGCAAAATCCTGGAGAGAAAGAGTAACACTGAACAAGACTCCAGAAAGACAGATTTTTATAATCACAGTGAGAAGTTTTTCACTTGACCAGGGACTTGAACCCTGAACCCTCAGATTAAGAGTCTGATGCGCTGCTAACTGAGCTAGCCAGGCTCACATAGGAAAAGTGAAAGTTGGTGCAGAGGTGAAGCTAGTCAAGAAAAAGCGAGACAGCCACAATAGGGGAAACCTGCTGCTCTGTCTCTCTTCCCAGCCCTGGCCTGGCTGGGTATTAGTGCTGGTTAAAAAGACGGGAAAATATCGGCATCTACCAGCCTTTGATAGCTATACAAGACTCAGGCACAATACAGAGGTGCCCATCTGTAAGTGCCAAATGGTTGGATTGGCTAATGCAGCCTGTAGACATCCAGGGCACTCTGGGATATACAGCCAAGTGTCCATCACCATCATTATTTCAAAGGGATAATGATAATGGTAGCAAGGTTCACAACTGACTCAGCAGTTGCATACAAAGGTGCACGTTTGGTAGTTACGTTGGCTCAGGTTGGCCACCCCGGTCTAGATGTAGAAGTTACAACATTTAAACTTGAAAGAGGGGCCAATTTCCCCATCATTTCCCACCTTTACATCCAAACACGATGAAGGTAGCAGATAGAGCCAGAGCAGGTTGTCTATGGGACCAAGTATATGCAGAGTATCCTCGACAGAGGTTTGTTCAACCTGTTCTTAAAAGCCTCCGAGGACAGAGACACCACAGACACCCTTGGGAGCCTATTTCAGAGCTTAACTACACTCAGAGTCTGACATTGGTGACATAGGAGGCTGAAAAAAACAACACTGGCTGTCAGAAAAAAACAGTCCTCCCTGGTCCTTTAAGCAGTAGGTTCCTGTGTTTTAAACACCCATGGCCTGGGTTCAATTCCTCCTAAAAACCAGAAGTTCTTCAATTAAAATCTCCATTCATTTCGCATTTGAAATGGAAAGGAAAAGAGGGCTTCTTGTCCTTATCAACAAGACAAAGAATGGCTTTTTTCTCAGTAAATATTTTTAAAAGGCGCTGACTCGACCTGAAGATCTCATTTCATTTGTATTTACAATGGAATGATTCTCTCTAGGACAGACCTTCACCGTTCACCACAAGAGTGAGCAGGGAGGCAAAAGAGAGGCAAAAAAAGTCCCTCTTTTTCTGCACAGCCACTGCCTGTCAGCAGGATTCCTCCTCCTCCTCCTCAGGGAGACTAAATCTCCGCACCTAGACAGCCGCTCTGTCCGCTGCACCCCAATTCCCCCATGCCTCAGCCTCCCTGCCAAAGTCCTGCACCTGGCTCCATAGAATTAAGTCTCACGTGTCGCTGGGAACTCGACTTCTTGTGGCCAGAGAGTCTCGGCCCCCTCAGTAGATGTCCTGAGAAACACAGTGTCTGGCTTTTCCAAAGAAGTGCTTAGACCCCCTCATCATGTGGATCAGATGATTCAGGATTTGAGTCCCATCGTGGTTGTGCTCACTTTGTGCTGCAAGTCCTGCTCCTTGCAGGGCTGGAACCTCTTCTTCGCTGCTCAGGCCAATCCTCTGGCTGCAGCTAGAGCCCCGGGAAGGAGTTGGGGGGTGGGTGTAACAAAGGCTGGGGCATGAGCCCCAGGTGCTTCCAGTCTCTCCTTTGCCCTTCCTGACTTGCCAAAAAAATGGGCGACTCCACTTCCAAAGTCAGCACCTTGAGTGGGAACGGTCAGAGGCCCCATCAGGGGGCCTGGCCCTGCTTTCCTACCTTCTTCTGATGTTGGCCACCGAGCATCAGCAGCCGCCCCGCATGCTGGCCTGAGGGTGGCCTTCAGTGGGGGTTTGTCATGCCAGGGAGCAGCCTGGCCAGGTGTCTTTGTGGCTGTCTGCTGGCCACGCATAGGCATGGTTCTCCCCTCCTCTTGCCCTGCCTTCCATTGCTCTGTGGCTTTTAAGCCTTCCCTTGGAGCTGTCAGCACCAGCCACCTCTGCTCTAGGTGCCCAGAGGAGGAGAGGTGCTGGGCTCCAGCCTGGGACTCTGCCTCCCTCCTGCCTAGCCCTGACTATGAAGCCTGGCCCTGACACCCCTTCCTTCAACCGCCAGGTGGGCAAGAGGAAAAGCACAGAGGCAAGTGCCAAACTTGTGAGCACCAGGTGAACCCGTGAGAATCCCAACCCTCAGGTGTCATTAGCCAGTTCTAGAGCCCTGACCCACTGCAGCTGTCCCACCCAGAGGCCTGAGTCACCCAACAGGAGGGGAAAGACTTCCTTCAAGCACAGTGGCAAGTGCCAGACTTGTGGGCACCAGGTGAAGCCGTGAGAATCCCAACCCTCAGGCGTCAGTTCTAGAGCCCTGACCCATCCAGCAGGAGGGGGAAAAAATGGCTCTTGCACAGCTGGAGACAGGGAAGTTGAGCACTGGGAGCTCCAGGGCTTTACCACAAGGTCCCACTGAGATTTCCACTCAGCTTGCAGGATTCAGAGTCCTGAGTACTGCCCGTTACACCATGGGACCAGCTTGTGCTGCTTTCTCTGCACAGTCGTGACCCTCACGGGGCTAGCTTGTGTAAGGGACTTTTGGCCCCTTACTAAAACTTAGTGTGGGGGGGGTTGGTTGGCTAGTTCCCAGTCCCAATAGAAGGGGGAAGGATTAATGGGAAATCAAGACCCTGAAACTGACAGTCCCCAGGGGCAATGGGGAGAGGCCAAAGCTCCAAGTTAGCCGCACTGACAGGCCAGGCAGTGTAATGAGGGAGTCACCAGGCCAGGGGGTCCCATCCTCCGTGGGAGCTGGAACTGCCTGGGCCAGAGTGGGGCAGAGCTAAGGAGAGAGCAGGAGCCCGAGAAGAGCCGGGGAGCAGAGCTGCGCAGGTGTAGTGCCAGAAACTGCTCCCTGTAGGACTTTGCTACCTGCAGCAGTTACTGAGACCTGAGGTTGTTCTGATTTGCTGACGTGTCCTAATTGGCTAAAACTTGACAGTGGTGGGCGATGGAAGCATAAAGGCTTCGTCCTTCCAATGACCCTGCCTGGTGTCCATATGTATCTATTACCTCTTAATACTGAATTGTAAAAAATAGAGTGAGGTCATTTAAACATCATTTATTTTGCAGCTTCATTTACTATGATAACAATGTAGCATCCTGACACCGATACTTCTGCCCATGTGACCTGTGGGTTGGATTCATTTTAGTGGGACGCGGGACATGTGGAGGATAATTTAAACTCTTAATTTCCTTATGGTTTCCCTGCAATATACTTCTCTGCTGGTGCAATTTCTGACCATTGCACGTCTATTGTATTTATTACAATAGCACAAGTAAGTCACACAAGTGACATAGTCTAGGGGCTTGGCTACACTTGCAAGTTAGAGCGCATTAAAGCAGCCCCGGGTGCCCTAACTCCTGAGGTGTCCACACTGGCAAGGCACATGGAGCACGAGGGCTCTGCAGCTGGAGCGCTCCTGGTAATCCACCTCCATGAGAAGCATAAAGCTTGCTGAGCCCTGCTGAAATACCCTGGCATCAGTGTGGATGACGTGTTGCATCACTGCACTGTGTTTGGCCTCAGGAAATGTCCCATAATCCCCTGAAGTCAAGTGCCCACTCTGGTCATTGTTTTGAAATCGGCTGCAGGCATGCGGATATCCCCTTTCAAAGCTCCGTTTCTGACAGCCGGCTGCTTATCTGCTCCGGGACAAAGCAACCATTAGTGTGGAATGCTGCTGTTGTGAGTGTGTGTGAGAGAGGGGGGTCTGCTGCTGTCCGAACACACAAGACAGCATGCTGACACACTCTCAGCCCCCCAAACACACTGTCGCTCCCCCCATGTACACACAACACACTCCCTGTCACATTCCACCCCGGCCCCCCATTTGAAAAGCACGTTGCAGCCACTTGCACACTGGAATAGTTACCCCAGTTCACTGCTCTCTGTGGCATTGCCAGAGCTGCTAATGTGGCCACTCCAGTGCGCTTGCAGCTGTCAGTGTGAACACACGGCAGCGGTTTCCCTGCTGTGGTTTCACTCCCAGTGCTCTACATCTGCAAGTGTAGCCAAGCCCTAAATTTGCCAGACGAACCAAACTCAGTAACTGCCCTCCACCACCACATGCAGTGAGGAGGGGCACAGTGAAGCACACACCACACTTGCTGGCTCAGCCTTGTGCACGGTGGGGTGGCCACCTCCCCGTTGATGAGACCTGGTCCCACTATCTCCATGGAGTTCCAGTCTGCCCTGCTGCCATCCCTGTCTGTGTTGTCTTCTCTAGCAGTTGACTGGAAGGTGAGCATTGGCCGCATGCCATGTAGCCGTGTTGTCTCGAAGGGCGAAAGCAGGAGGAATGGTGCCTTCATAGCCCACCCAATATTCCATAACATAGTTAAGGAAAATATTTCTCAATGAACTCTCAGTAAAAGATCAGAAGCAGCCAGTGTCCGCATCAGTCTACGAGCATTGGTATTTTCTTGAAATTTGTCAGACCAACCTAACTAACACCTAACACACATTTGAAGTTCTTCTTTTCACACTGTTGCTCATTCTCAGGTTCTGCTTTGTCTCCAGACAGATCCATTCTCTTTCAGGACAGCCTTGCTCTTTCTGTCTGTGTCACTCACTGAGGTGTCGGAGTAAACACTCCCCTTCCTTCTATTCTCAGACAAACACTAGTATTAAGTGTTTGCTACTGATGGGTCTAGAAAGCATTTGTCAAGTGGAAGATGCTGTTTCTGGGGGATTGCTCCCAAGATCCAGTACTTTGGGTTCAAACGTCTCCCAGCTTCCTTGGGGAAAATAACACCAAGGCTTTGTTGCAATATACAAGAAAGAAGAAGTTATTCCACCCCAGATGGGACTTGAACCCACAATCTCTGGCTTAGGAAGCCAATGCCTTATCCATTAGGCCACTGGGGCCCTGAAAAACAGTAAAAAGAAGGATGGAAATTCCCTCTCAGGATTGCACATTCCTCACATTCACTCAGAAGCCAAATACCCATTTAATGGCCTTACAGAAACGTCTGCATCCCCTGGCAGCGAGGCAACTGGGCAGGTCGCTGACAGAGCTGAGCACCACCTTTCTGCCAGCCATCTTTAGAGAAGAACCCCACCCTAGCGTCACCCCTCCCTCCTTCAGCACCTCCACGGCTGTGGCTCTGAGTGGCAGTAGGATGATTAGGGGGTGAATCCGGGGCTGGAAGGGGGGTAAGGTCGGCCTGTAAGGAGTAACCAGGTGGGGCAGACCCAGGGGGAGGCTGTGGGCTGCTGGTTGGTTGTTGGGATCCGAGCTCTAGATCAAAGCTGCACAGTGACCTGACACCCAGGGTTATAGGGCCAACATAGTGACCCCCTTACTGGCCTCGGTGACCCCCAAACCCTTGTCACTAAGGGCATTGAGGAGTCTCTGTCCCTTAATAACTTCTGGGAGCTCCCAGCAGGCTGCGGGCGTCAGCCGCCTCCTGCCACACAGGTTAGACTCTTGGCGCTGTGCCAGCCGCCCCCTCGCTTGCAGGCCCAGTGTAAGAAGCAGGAGGCCTGGTGCTGGCAGAAGAGGGTTTTGATTAATCGTCCTCTGTGTTATGGGCACAGGACGCTTCCACTCAGTAGCACAGCTCGGGGGGGGGAGCAGGGGGTTCCTCCGGTGGGGGTGTGGAGCAGCCGTTCGTTTTCCTGTTCGCACTCCTCTGCAGTGTGAAAATCGGGGAGGGGAGGCAGAAGCCCCACTTCCCTCCCGAAATGACACCCAGTGGGGGAAGCCAGGACAACAGGCTGGGGCGGCAAGTGGTGACCAGATTCTCACCGCCAGGGTCTAGCCTAGCTCAGGGTCCAGCTCAACTTCCTCCCCACACCACTGGCCCCCAGTCCCCTTCCACCACCAGGTCAACCCGGGCACTAGGGCAGGAACGGGGTGAGGCAGCAAGTCAAGCTGAGCAAGGCAGGCAAAAGCGAGTCTTGTCTTCATGGGCTGCTCCCAATGACGTCCTTTTTGTGTGCAACTGCTGCAAAAATATCTCGGGCAGAGAAGCAACAGGCCAAAACATTACCACGCAGTTGCCAAAGTAGCTCATTTGGGAGAGCGTTAGAGTGAAGATCTGAAGGTCCCTGGTTCAATCCCAGGCTTTGGCAGGCCCGTTCATCCCTCTTTGCACAGTGGTGGCTTGTTTTCTGGGAACACAGTGGTCCGTGCACCCAAGATGAATCCCTGAGCTTGGACTCTACGGTAGGAAAAGATATTGTGGGCTTCCACCCCTAATTGGCTGGCCTGACATTTAACAATGAGGGACAGGAGCTGTCTCTCCTAAGTGAGTTATTGGTGGACCCAATATGACAGGAAGAGAGTGCTAGAGGGGGTGCTGGGCAGTGACAGGCAGGAATAGATTATGAAAACTCCTCTGTGCAGCTGAGGGAGGGCAGTGCCAGGGAAGGGGCATGTGTGAAAGTGGCCATGTGGAAGGGAGTTGGGGGCCCAGGAGGAGGCACTTGATGTTCAGTGTCTTGGAGCAGCTGGGCTTGGCCATGGTGGGTGTTCAGGAAATGCACATTAACAACTCTAGGGTAGCTTGATGGGCAGAGGGTGATTGGAAGAAGGGCCCATCTCTCTGGTCCTCGAGGCCAGGGAAGAATGATTGGGTTGGTGTCTTGTTCTTCACATTCGCGGTGCGAGTACAGAAGGGGCTGGGGCTCCAACCAGGGAGGGCATTACTGGTGGTCTATGTGCTCCATGGCACTGGTTACTGCTATATCAGTGTGTATGGTCCCCAGTTAAGGCATGAAAGGAAAGTTCTATGAAGGAACTGGCTCCCTTCTTCTGGACCGCACGGTGTTTGGTGTCGGGGGGGATTTCAATTGTTGCACCGGCCTGAGGACTGCTGGTCCTGTTTTCCCAACCGTCAGAGGAAACTCTTCTATGATGAGCACTACCTGGCACAGGTCTGTAGCGAGGTTGGCTTAGAGAACGTGTTTCTGCACAGTGAACCAGTGGAGGGTGGGCAGTAGCCTCCTATTCCTCTGACCCGAGCTCACACCAGCCGCAGAGGGGATACACCTTTCTGCAGGGACAGGCCAGGAGTCGCACTGACCGGATTTCCGTGAAGGAGAGCACGTCGACACCCCAGTGCAGGGTGGTGCCAATGGACTGTTAGGATCACGCAGCTCTCACCGTGTGCTCAAAGTGGGCAATTCCCTGACCCAGGGCAGAGGATATTGGAAGCTGAACATCCAGAGCTTGCAAGATAAAGGAGCAGGGGGTGAGGCCTGGTGGTGTTGGCAGAACGGGAAAGCATCAGAGGGTTCTATGGCAACCAGGGGGAATGGTGGGAGTCGGTGAGGGAGGAGTTGGCGGCTTTGTTCCAGCGGCTGGGGAAACACCACAACATTAAAGAACCCAACAGTGCAAAGTCCTGCAGTGTCACCTGTGGGATTTCTACAAGAGCATCCAGGCAGGGGAGCCAGTCAGCGTGTGACTGTACGACCGGATCCAGCGACAGCTGCCCGAGTTCCAGGAGATGAGGCTGCAGTTGGCTGATATGAGCGGGAGCACCGAGTGAAGGGAGGGGCGGCCTCCCCTGACATTTTTGCAGCCTGCAGGGAATGGAGACAAAGCAGGGGGATGCGGGGACTCAGGGCAGGACCCACGGATCCGGTAGTGCAGGACCACAGTCGCTGGAGGAGGGGAGAGAGTCCTGCGAGAGGAAGCTGCTGGTGGGAAGCAAACCAGCCAGCTGAGAGTCACAGGGGTCTAGAAAATGAAATAACAGCAGGTCCCGTGTTGTAATGGGCAACACTCAGGACTCTGAATCCTGGAATCTGAGTTCAAATCTCAGTGGGACCTCGTGGCGACATGTTGCTTTGCTACAAAGCACTAAAGCTCAATGTGTTTGGCTACCTTCTCTCAGGGTCAACTAGAGTGAGCTTTTTTTCCCTCACGCTGGGTGACCGATGCCCACTGGAGATAGGTCTCTGGTCTGGCTGGTTCAATGGGCTGGCGGCTATAGGTTGGGGTCCTAGAACTTAACAGTCTGGCTAGAGATTCCTGTGGATTGATCATATGGTTGTTTCTCGCTGCTTCACCTGATGTCCACAACTTTGGTCCCTGCAGCTGCCACACTCTTCCTCTTGCCCACATGGTATTTAAAGGAAGGAGGGCCAGGGCCAGGCTTCATAGTCAGGGCTAGGCAGGAGGGAGGCAGAGTCCCAGGCTGGAGCCCAACACACCTCTCCTCCTCTGGGCACCTGCGGTGCTGTTCCCACCTGTTCAGGCACCCCTGGGGCCCTGCACGTCCCACAGCTCTCCCTGATTTCAGCTGTTAGTGAGGGAGCCTCACTGCTAGCGCAGACTGGGCAGTTTGTTGCATGAGAGACACTGTCCCAAAGCAGGACTAATGCTTAGAGCTGGTTATCAGTGATTTCAGCTCTGTTGGTCTGCAGCAAGACTCTCCATTGAGTCTTAACCAGCTCTGTTATTACACAGGGAAAAACAAAAGGGTCAAATGGGGCCTGGAAGCCTTAAGAAGAATCCACCCCACCAAGTACAACACTTGTCACTACCTGCTCTCAGCTCCACTGAGAATGTTTTGGGGTCACCCGTCGTCTGTATCAACCTAGGAGTCTCAAAGAATCCTAATTAACAGGTGCTCCAGTGGTGCACTTGGTTAGCACACAGTACTTATAGGGCAATGCTGAGAGAAGCTATGCTGAGGTTGTGAGTTCAAACCTCATCTGGAGCTCTGGTTTTCATTAACCAAGTAGTGTCACCCCCTCATTTGGCCTGTGGAATGTAGAATTCAAGCCCTGGGGACCCTCAGGAGGGGGCTAATAAAAAATGCCCCCTTCACTTATTACCTCCTCTCCAGGTCAGAATCTACCATCCTTTCTCCCCCCCCCAGCCCCTGTGCCAGGATCCCTCAAGCAGGGCCTGGAGTCCTGCCCTGTACTATTGACAAAGACTAAGTGACAGGGACAAAACACTCAAATCCCGCCTGGTGCGGGGAGCCAGGTTTGCTCTTCAAATTCTGTCGTTGGTACATTTCCAGGCCTGGGAATGTCCCACAACAGCATTTAATGGGAAGCTGCCTGCAGAACAGTTACACTGCACAGAGCTCCTGTGGCGGAGGGGTGGGAATTAGTAACATTTTGAGGATCGTTTGGGAAATGAGCCTTTGCTGACAAGGTTTGTCTCTGTTCATATTTCACCTTCAGGTGTTATGTTGAGGGACCTTTAGTATATTTTTGTGAGGTTAATAACTATCTCCTCAACTTTATTTACTCAACTTAAAAATTAGTCACTTGATCTTTGCATCTCCCTGTGAAAATACAACTGACACGTGTGGCTTTCTACAGGGGGTCATGATGTTAAAGTTAAGGAATTCAGTCTCTGTACTTCTGGGGGGAGTGTTGCTTTTTTACAGCTGCCTCAGGGCCAGGCACACTGGGCTGTTAGCTGCACCCACGGTCCTTGCCAGGGGCCCCTGCTGAACCCTGGGGGTTGCACTGCCGTGCTGGGGTGACTGCAGGTGGAGAAGCTGCTGTGGAGCAATGTAGAGCAGGTGCAGGAAGGAGATGGGGTCAATATTCACATTCTGAACTGCACAGTTTTCCAAATTTGGGACTAGATTCATAGACTTAAGGTCAGAAGGGAACATTATGATCATCTAGTCTGACCTCCTGCACAATACAAGCCACAGAATCTCACTCACCCACTCCTGTAACAAACCCCTAACCTATGTCTGAGTTATTGAAGTCCTCAAATTGTGGCTTAAAGACCTCAAGGTGCAGGGAATCCTCCAGCAAGTGACCCGAGCCCCATGCCACAGAGGAAGTCGAATGTCCGAGAACAATTCTAGGGGAAGGTGAACGCAGAGCAATGACACTGGAGATGCCCAGACCTCCAATAGGGGCAATGTGGAAATTAATAATGGGAAGATCATTTGTGAAATTAGTCGTCACTGACAAGATTTGTCTCTGTTCCTATTTCACGCTATGGTGTAAGTTAGAGGAATCAGTACAGATTTTTACTATATTAATTAAACACTTAATTTTATTTAATCAAGCCAAAAACTTAGTATCACTTATTTTGTCTCTGTCCTAGCAAGAATGAATTGAATTTTGTGACTTTCTGGAAAGTGCAGCGAGATTAAATGTGGGAAATTCAGTCTCTGTGTTTGTGAGCTGATGTTTTCCTCTCACAGGTCAGTGCCTGCATTGAAATACCCAGAGGGATCTAAGGGCTGGTGTATGCTGGGCACTGAACTGGCAAAGTGATGTCTCCCAGGGTGTGACCCCCCCACAAACCCATATAGTTAAGGTGACCTAAGCCCGGGTTAGATAGTGCTAAAGAAAAGGAAGAATTGTTCTGTCTATGCAGCTATTACAGGGATGGGAAAATCCCTCCACTCACTGTCTACTCCAAAGTGCTATAGCAGTGCCACAGCAGCGTTTTAAGTGTAGACAGAGTGAAAGTAGATTTATCTCCAGTTTGCACTATGGATGCTCAGGCACTAAGACTACAATAGTAACAACAACAGCGCAGGCGTAGTTGGCAGGATTCAAACCTGCGCAGGGAGACCCCAATGGATTTCTAGCCCATCGCCTTAACCACTCGGCCACAACGACTTGACATGTGTCCATTTCACTGCATGATGATTTTGTTCTCACTGAATTGTCACTTCAAATTGTTTGCTCAGACCAGCTTCCCCAGCACACTCACGGCTGCGCATCAGTGTAAGTGTGTCCTTGGGTGAACAGCGAGAATTCTTGCCCATTTCCTTTCCGGCTGGAGCAGCATGAGAGTGTGTTTGTGTGAACGACATTGCTGTAGATTGTTGTTCATTCCCCACTCTGACAATTCAGACAGTCCCTTTCCTAGTCAAATCTCCAGCACATCGTTCCAATAGCAGGGGTCAGGATTTCTCTGGGGCACTGAAATTTTTCAGAGGGCTGGCGTGTGAACTCAGCCTTGCATTCTATCCCTGATGTTTCATGGACTAACAACAGCAGCAGAAAGAAAGAGCGGAGCCAATATCTCCCTGGCAGGGATGCAGGTGCCATGACCCCTCTGTCTGACCGTTGCCATTGCAGGAGAAAAAGGTTCACTGGCATCGAATGCCCTGTCTCAGACCAGAGACACAGGGAGGTTTTGCTGTTCATGGATCTGTGCAAAGGAAATTTTGTCTCTGTGTGAAACTGAGGTCAGAAATGAAACGTCCACATGGTGGCCCAATGCTCTAGGGAATGTGGGTGAAGGACTCGGGCTGAGAAATGATTTAACAGGGGTTTGTTTCAATTTATTGCCCTGTGTCATGAATAGTTAGTAAAGGGTTAAAACATAGTACCTGGTGGGCACCTGACCTGAGGACCAATCAGGGAAGAGAATTTGAAATTCCTAGGAGGGAACTTTTTCCCTCTGTTTGTGTGTGTGTTGTTCTTAGTCCTTTGGAGTTACAAGAGTCCAGATGTTTTAATCAAGTCTACAAGTTTCTACCTTTCTGAACTAATTTCTTCTAGTCAAGATAGTGAGTATTAGAAAGATACTTTGTGTCATTATCTAATAATCCTATGTTTGCAATTCTGTGTGTTTGTTATTGATTATTCTTAATTCTGCCTGTACTGGTTGTACTGAGAAGAGAGAGGATTCTCTCCAGATCTTAGCAAGGTTATACCCTATGAGTGTCCAGCTTGGACTCATAGAGATTCTGTCTTTTCTTGTTTTTCTTTTAATAAATTCTTTCTATAAAGATTTGATTAAATCCCTTCTACTGTGGATATAGGGGGAGGGGCTAAGACATTCTCTCTCAGTGGTGAGACAGCTTATCTCCGGGCAGAGAAGGGAGGGGGAAGAGATAGTTCCTCCTGGGTTTGATTCAAGCAGTTTGAATCAGGTATATCTTTCCAGTGGCTAGGAGAGACGGAGGGGGGACGTTTCCCTCCTGTGAGTTGATCTGTATTTCCCCAGGGAACGTCTCTGGAAAGGGGAGTGGGAGGGGGAATACGGGGGTGTCTCGGCCCACGTAATTGACCGAGTGGTGGCAGCCTGAAGGAGACCTACCCTAGGATTTTGGGGTGGGGGAAGACATGCGGGTCCTCACTTTGAAACCCCCCAGTTTCAAGTGAGGGTAGACTCTGACATGGTGGCAAGCGGTGTTTCGAACCCATTGATAAAGGCACTCTGAGGCAGTTTTTTTTTCCAGCTGAGCTAGGCTGGAAAGAGCTATACTCTAGAGGTGTGTCCTTCCTTTGTGATATCAGGTATCACTCAGGATTCCTAACGTGGGGGGAAGTGCTCGACAAAGTACATTCCCATCCAGCGGGAAAAACAGGTTTGGGGGAGGGAGAGAGAAACCCTCCAGCCAGGTTTTTTTTTTTCTCCTGGGTCTTTTGAAATGCTCAAAAGGCAGGAGAACACAAATCCCTGAGAGGATTCACTAGATTTTTTTTCACAGGTACTTAGTAGCAACAGCCCGTCAGCTGGGCTTATTAGTGCCACAGCTCAGAAGGACAGGGAGACAGAGAAATTTTTTTTTAATCTTTCCCTCTTTCTCAGTACAAAACAGTAACATTACACAAACCACAATTTGCTATACAAAGGACTGAATTCTCTTTGTTTGGTCAGTGAGAGGCAGAGTTAGAAACTGTAACCCAAGCAACTGAAGCAAGCAAAACAGCACATACCCTGCCTGCATAGGGGTGTGGCCAGCACCAAAGGGCACAGACATGAGTGATACACAGGAACAAATGGACCTTGCTAGATTGCAAATACAATTAATTGAGGCACAAAAGGAGAGGGAGGAAGCTACCCACCAGAGGGAGCTGGAGATACTTCAAGCCAGAGAAGCTAACCACAAGATGGAGATGGAGATACTACAAGCCAGAGAGGCTGACTACAAGAGACAAATGGAGTTAAAAGACAAAGACCTGGAATTGGCAAAGGCTAAGCAGCAGGAGCCAACCAATCCAACCCCTCTTCAACCTACTGATCAACCTTCTCGGAGAAAATTTCCCGCCTACAGGGCAGGTGAGGATGTTGAGGCCTTCTTAGAAAACTTTGAAAGGGCCTGTCTGGGATACCGTCTTCCTGAAACAGAATACATGGTAGAGCTGAGGCCACAGCTTTGAGGACAATTAGCCCTGGTGGCAGCTGAAATGCCTAGGGGCCAAATGAACGACTTTCAACTATTCCTCACCAAGGCCAGACTCAGAATGGGCATCACCCCTGATCACGCCCGTCAGCGGTTCAGAGACCAGAAATGGAAACCAGAGATGTCATTTCCACAGCACGCTGCTTACCTTGAAAAACACTATCTGTCCTGGATAACAGGATCCAAGGTTAAGGACATAGACAACTTACACCTCCTGATATTGATGTAACAGTTCCTAGATGGTGTTCCGGAGAACATTAGACGCTACATACAAGATGGTAAACCAAAATCTCTCACTGAGGCAGGGGAGATTGGAGCCAGATGGATGGCATCGGTAGACAACACGAAAGCTACTGCCAAGGGAAGCGAATCCAACAGGGTACACACCGACACTAAACCCTACCGTCGCGGACCAATTAAGCCCACACCTACAACCCAAGAACAGTCACACTCTACCTCTTCTTCTACCTCACCAGTCTCCAGTAGACCAACACAAACCGGTGACCCATCAAGTGGGCGATGTTTTCAATGCAATGAACTGGGGCATATCAAAGCCAAATGCCCAAAGAACCTAAACCGAGTGCAACTCCTTGCACCTTCACACCAAGGACAGCCGGACCTAGATGTATCTCAAATACCCTTAGAACATAGGGAAACTTTGAGAGTGGACGGAAAGGAGATCATCGCATGGAGAGACACTGCAGCACATGTGTCAGCTATCCACCGAACCTTCGTGGACCCCAAATTCATCAACCAGAAAACCAAAGTGACAATTCGCCCCTTCATGTCAAAACCTGTAACATTACCTACAGTGCATTTACCTGTCCAGTACAAGGGCTGGTCAGGGAAGTGGACTTTTGCTGTCTATGACAACCATGTGATTCCCATGTTACTGGGGAACGACTTGGCCCGACACGTTGAACAGCAAAAAACAGAGGGAGTGGTTACACGCAGCCAAGCCAGATGAGCTGCCAGACCCATCCCTGTTCCTGAGCCATCCACCGAGACCCCGTCTGTGTTACCAGAGAGGGTGGAGCTGGCTCCCATACCAACACCTATAGCAGCCATAGTACATCCAGTCCCAGAACCGGAACTAGAAGAGCAACCAGCGGCAGTACCAGCGCCAGCACCGACGCCAGCGCTTACAACTCCACCGCCGGAGGGCGACAACGGGCCAAAACTGGCAGAAGCAGCAGACAACCCTACCCAAGAGGCTCAGCCAGAGCCTGAAATGACACCTTGTACACCAGCGGAGAGCGGTTCACAGTCAACGGAAACAACCTCATCACCTACATCGCTCCCAGAGGAACTGGTGTCTCCCGCCTCAAGGGAACAGTTCCAGACGGAACAGGAAGCTGATGACAGCCTCAAGAAAGCATGGGCGGCGGCACGCAGCAACCCACCGCCTCTCAGCTCTACTAACCGATCCCGGTTCGTTGTGGACCAAGGACTTTTATACAAGGAATTTCTTTCTGGTGGACACCAGGAGGGCTGGCATCCTCAAAAACGGTTGCTAGTTCCGACCAAGTACCTGGAAAAGCTCTTAAGCTTAGCCCATGATCACCCTAGTGGCCATTCTGGGGTGAAGCGAAGCAAAGACAGGTTGGGAAGGTCCTTTGACTGGGAGGGGATGGGCAAGGCGGTAGCCACTTACGTCCGGTCTTGTAAGGTATGCCAAACGGTAGGAAAACCCCAAGACCAGGTCAAGGCCCCTCTCCAACCACTTCCCATAATGGAGGTCCCATTTCAGTGAGTAGCTGTGGATATTATGGGTCCTTTCCCAAAGAAGACCCCCAGAGGAAAGCAGTACATACTGACTTTTGTGGACTTTGCTACCAGATGGCCGGAAGCAGTAGCTCTAGGCAACACCAGGGCTAACACTGTGTGCCAGGCCTTAACTGACATTTTTACCAGGGTGGGTTGGCCCTCTGAAATTCTTACGGATTCGGGAACAAATTTCCTATCAGGGACCATGAAAGACCTGTGGGAAACTCATGGGGTGCATCACTTGGTGGCCACCCCGTACCATCACCAAACTAATGGCCTAGTGGAAAGGTTTAATGGAACTTTGGGGGCCATGATCCGTAAATTCGTACATGAACATTCCAATAATTGGGATCTAGTGTTACAGCAGTTGCTGTTTGCCTACAGGGCTGTTCCACATCCCAGTTTAGGTTTCTCACCATTCGAGCTGGTGTATGGCCATGAGGTTAAGGGGCCATTACAGCTGGTGAAGCAGCAATGGGAGGGGTTTACGCCCCCTCCAGGAACTAACATTCTGGACTTTGTAAGCAACCTTCAAAACACCCTCCGAGACTCTTGGGCCCTTGCTCGAGAGAGCTTAAAGGATGCTCAAGCGGAGCAAAAGGTCTGGTATGATAGACACACCAGAGAGCGTTCCTTCAAGGTTGGAGACCAGGTCATGGTCTTGAAGGCGCAACAGGCCCATAAGATGGAAGCGTCCTGGGAAGGACCATACGTGGTCCAGGAGCGCCTGGGAGCTGTTAACTACCTCATAGCATTCCCAAATTCCTCTTTAAAGCCTAAAGTGTTTCATGTTAACTCTCTAAAACCCTTTTATCCCAGAGAATTACAGGTCTGTCAGTTTACAGTCCAGGAAGGAGATGACACCGAGTGGCCTGAAGGTGTCTACTACGAAGGTAAAAGAAATGGTGGTGTGGAGGAGGTGACCCTCTCCACAACCCTGCAATGTATACAGCGGCAACAGATCAAGGAGCTGTGCACTCACTTCGACACCTTGTTCTCAGCCAACCCAGGACGGACTGAGCAAACCTGCCACTCCATTGACACAGGTAATGCTCACCCGATTAGAACCCCACCCTACCGGGTGTCACCTCATGCCAAAGTTGCTATTAAACAGGAGATTGACAACATGTTGGAGATGGGTATCATCCGCCCTTCTACCAGTGCATGGGCATCTCCAGTGGTTCTAGTTCCCAAACCAGATGGGGAAGTACGCTTTTGCGTGGACTACCGTAAGCTAAATGCTGTAACTCGTCCAGACAACTATCGCACTGATGAGCTATTGGAAAAGTTGGGACGTGCCCAGTTCATCTCTACCATTGATTTAACCAAGGGATACTGGCAGGTACCACTAGATGAACCCGCCAGGGAAAAAACTGCCTTCATCACCCATGCAGGGGTATATGAATTTAATGTGCTTCTGTTCGGACTGCGGAATGCACCTGCCACCTTCCAAAGGCTGGTGGATGGTCTACTAGCGGGATTGGGAGACTGTGCAGTTGTATACCTCGATGATGTGGCCATTTTTTCTGATTCATGGCCCCAACACCTAGAACATTTGAAAATGGTTTTTGAGCGCATCAGGCGGGCAGGACTAACTGTTAATGCCAAAAAGTGTCAAATAGGCCAAAACAGAGTGACTTACCTAGGACACCAGGTGGGTCAAGGAACCATCAACCCCCTACAGGCCAAGGTGGAAGCTATCCAACAGTGGCCTGTCCCACGGTCAAAGAAACAGGTCCAATCCTTCTTAGGTTTGGCCGGATATTACAGGCGATTTGTACCACACTACAGGCAAATCGCTGCCCCACTAATTGATCTGACCAGGAAAACCCAGCCGAATGCAGTTAAGTGGACTGATGAGTGTCAGAAAGCCTTTACCCAGCTTAAGGCGATGCTCATGTCGGACCAGGGGTGGCTTGTTTTCTGGGAGCACAGTGGTCCCTGCACCCAAGGTGAGTCCCTGAGCTTGGGCTCTGCAGTAGGAAAAGATACTGTGGGCTTCCACCCCTAATTGGCTGGCCTGACATTTAACAATGAGGGACAGGAGCTGTCTCTCCTAAGTGAGTTATTGGTGGACACAATATGGCAGGAAGAGAGTGCTAGAGGGGGTGCTGGGCAGTGACAGGCAGGTATAGAGGATGGAAACTCTTCTGTGCAGCTGAGGGAGGGCAGTACCAGGGAAGGGGCATGTGTGAAAGTGACCATGTGGAAGGGAGTTGGGGGCCCAGGAGGAGGCACTTGATGTTCAGTGTCTTGGAGCAGCTGGGCTTGGCCATGGTGGGTGTTCAGGAAATGCACATTAACGACTCTAGGGTAGCTTGATGGGCAGAGGGTGATTGGGGGAAGGGCCCATCTCTCTGGTCCTCCAGGCCAGGGAAGAATGATGGGGTTGGAGTCTTGTTCTTCACATTCATGGTGCGAGTACAGAAGGTGGTGGAGCTCCGACCAGGGAGGGCATTATTGGTGGCTTTGTGCTCCATGGCACTGGTTACTGCTATATTAGTGTGTATGGTCCCCAATTAAGGCATGAAAGGAAAGTTCTATGAAGGAACTGGCTCCCTTCTTCTAGACCGCACGGTGTTTGGTGTCGGGGGGGATTTCAATTGTTGCACCGGCCTGAGGACTGCTGGTCCTGTTTTCCCGACCGTCAGAGGAAACTCTTCTAAGATGAGCACTACCTGGTGCAGGTCTATAGCGAGGTCGGCTTAGAGAACGTGTTTCTGCACAGTGAACCAGTGGAGGGTGGGCAGTAACCTCCTATTCCTCTGACCCGAGCTCACACCAGCTGCAGAGGGGATACACCTTTCTGTGGGGACAGGCCAGGAGTCGCACTGACCGGATTTCCGTGAAGGAGAGCACGTCGACAGCCCAGTGCAGGGTGGTGCCAATGGACAGTTCGGATCACGCAGCTCTCACCGTGTGCTCAATGTGGGCAATTCCCTGGGCAGAGGATATTGGAAGCTGAACATCCAGAGCTTGCAAGATAAAGGAGCAGGGGGGCGAGGTCTGGAGGTGTTGGCAGAATGGGAAAGAATCAGAGGGTTCTGTGGTTACCAGGGGGATTGGTGGGAGTCGGTGAGGGAGGAGTTGGCGGCTTTGTTCCGGCGGCTGGGGAAACACCACAACATTAAAGAAACCAACAGTGCAAAGTCCTGCAGTGTCACCTGTGGGATTTCCACAAGAGCATCCAGGCAGGGGAGCCAGTCAGCCTGTGACTGTACGACCGGATCAAGTGACAGCTGACTGAGTTCCAGGAGATGAGGCTGCAGTTGGCTGATATGAGCGGGAGCACCGAGTGAAGGGAGGGGTGGCCTCCCCTGACATTTTTGCAGCCTGCAGGGAATGGAGACAAAGCAGGGGGATGCAGGGACTCAGGGCAGGACCCATGGATCTGGTAGTGCAGGACCACAGTCACTGGAGGAGGAGAGAGAGTCCAGCGAGAGGAAGCTGATGGTGGGAAGCAATAAGTGCAGAGTGCAAACCAGCCAAGAGTCACAGGGGTCTAGAAAACAAAACAGCGGCAGGTCCCATGGTGTAATGGGCAGCACTCAGGACTTTGAATCCTGGAATCTGAGTTCAAATCTCAGTGGGACCTCATGGTGATACATTGCTTTGCTACAAAGCACTAGAGCTCAATGTGTTTGGTTACCTTCTCTCAGGGTCAACTAAAGTGACATTTTTCCCTCCTGCTGGGTGACTGATGCCCACTGGAGATAGGTCTTTGGTCTGGCTGGTTCAATGGGCTGGCGGCTATAGGTTGAGGTCCTAGAACTTAACAGTCTGGCTAGAGATTCCTGTGGATAGATCATATGGTTGTTTCTCGCTGCTTCACCTGATGTCCATAACTTTGGTCCCTGCAGCTGTCACATTCTTCCTCTTGCCCATATGGCATTTAAAGGAAGGAGTGCCAGGGCCAGGCTTCATAGTCAGGGCTAGGCAGGAGGGAGGCAGAGTCCCAGGCTGGAGCCCAACACACCTCTCCTCCTCTGGGCACTTGGGGTGTTGTTCCCCCCTGTTCAGACACCCCTGGGTCCCTGCACTTCACACAGCTCTCCCTGATTTCAGCTGTTAGTGAGGGAGCCTCACTGCTAGTGCAGACTGGGCAGTTTCTTGCATGAGAGACCCTGTCCCAAAGCAGGACTAATGCTTAGAGCTGGTTATCAGTGATTTCAGATCTGTTGGTCTGCAGCAAGACTCTCCATTGAGTCTTAACCAGCTCTGTTATTACACAGGGAAAAACAAAAGGGTCAAATGGTGCCTGGAAGCCTTAAGAAGAATCCACCCCACCAAGTACCAACACTTGTCGCTACCTGCTCTCAGCCCCACTGAGAATGTTTTGGGGTCACTCCTTGCCTGTATCAAGCTAGGGGTCTCAGAGAAACATAATTAACAGGTGTTCCAGTGATGCACTTGGTTAGCGCACAGTACTTATAGGGCAGTGCTGAGAGGAGCTATGCTGAGGTTGTGAGTTCAAACCTCACCTAGAGCACTGGTTTTCATTAGCCAAGTGGGGTCACCCCCTCATTTGGCCTGTGGAATGTAGAATTCCAGCCCTGGGGACCCTCAGGAGGGGGCTAATAAAAAATGCCCCCTTCACTTATTACCTCCTCTCCAGGTCAGAATCTAACATCCTTTCTCCCCAACCAGCCCCTGTGCCAGGATCCCTCAAGCAGAGCCTGGAGTCCTGCCCCTGGCGTCTGTACTATTGACAAAGACTAAGTGACAGGGACAAAACACTCAAATCCCGCCTGGTGCGGGGAGCCAGGTTTGCTCTTCAAATTCTGTCATTGGTACATTTCCAGGTCTGGGAATGTCCCACAACAGCATTGAATGGGAAGCTGCCTGCAGAACAGTGACACTGCACAGAGCTCCTGTGGAGGAGGGGTGGGAATTAGTAACATTTTGAGAATTGTTTGGGAAATGAGCCTTTGCTGATAAGGTTTGTCTCTGTTCATATTTCACCTTCAGGTGTTATGTTGAGGGATCTTTAGTATATTTTTGTGAGGTTAATAACTATCTCCTCAACTTTATTTACTCAACTTAAAAATGGTCATTTGATTTTTGCATCTCCCTGTGAAAATATAACTGACGTGTGGCTTTCTACAGGGGGTCATGATGTTAAAGTTAAGGAATTCAGTCTCTGTACTTCTGGGGGGAGTGTTGCTTTTTTACAGCTGCCTCAGGGCCAGGCACACTGGGCTGTTAGCTGCACCCACTGTCCTTGCCAGGGGCCCCTGCTGAACCCTGGGCGGCTGCACTGCAGTGCTGGGGTGACTCTGCAGGGGGAGAAGCTGCTGTGGAGCAATGTAGAGCAGGTGCAGGAAGGAGACGGGGTCACTATTCTCATTCTGAACTGCACAGTTTTCCAAATTTGGGACTAGATTCATAGATTCATAGACTTAAGGTCAGAAGGGACCATTATGATCATCTAGTCTGACCTCCTGCACAATGCAGGCCACAGAATCTCACTCACCCACTCCTGTAACAAACCCCTAACCTATGTCTGAGTTATTGAAGTCCTCAAATTGTGGCTTAAAGACCTCAAGGTGCAGGGAATCCTCCAGCAAGTGACCCGTGCCCCACGCTGCAGAGGAAGTCGAATGTCCGAGAACAATTCTAGGGGAAGGTGAACGCAGAGCAATGACACTGGAGATGCCCAGACCTCCAATAGGGGCAATGTGGAAATTAATAATGGGAAGATCATTTGTGAAATTAGTCGTCACTGACAAGATTTGTCTCTGTTCCTATTTCACGCTATGGTGTTAGAGGAATCAGTACAGATTTTTACTATATTAATTAAACACTTAATTTTATTTAATCAATCCAAAATCTTAGTATCACTTATTTTGTCTCTGTCCTAGCAAGAATGAATTGAATTTTGTGACTTTCTGGAAAGTGCAGCGAGATTAAATGTGGGAAATTCAGTCTCTGTGTTTGTGAGCTGATGTTTTCCTCTCACAGGTCAGTGCCTGCATTGAAATACCCAGAGGGATCTAAGGGCTGATGTACGCTGGGCACTGAACTGGCAAAGCGATGTCTCCCAGGGTGTGACTCCCCACACAAACTCATAGAGTTAAGGTGACCTAATCCCAGGTTAGTTAGTGCTAAAGAAAAGGAAGAATTGTTCTGTCCATGCAGCTATTAGAGGGATGGGAAAATCCCTCCAGTCACTGTCTACTCCAAAGTGCTATAGCAGTGCCACAGCAGCATTTTAAGTGTAGACAGAGTGAAATTAGATTCATCTCCAGTTCGCACTGTGGATGCTCAGGCACTAAGACTGCAATAATAACAACAGCACAGTGCTTGCGTAGTTGGCAGGATTCGAACCTGCGCAGGGAGACCCCAATGGATTTCTAGTCCATCGCCTTAACCACTCGGCCACAACTACTTGATATGCATCCATTTCACTGCATGATGATTTTGTTCTCACTGAATTGTCACTTCAAATTGTTTGCTCAGACCAGCTTCCCCAGCACACTCACGGCTGCGCATCAGTGTAAGTTTGTCCTTGGGTGAACAGCGAGAATTCCTGCCCATTTCCCTTCCAGCTGGAGCAGCATGAGAGTGTGTTTGTGTGAACGACATTGCTGTAGATTGTTGTTCATTCCCCACTCTGACAATTCAGACAGTCCCTTTCCCATTCAAATCTCCAGCACATTGTTCCAGTAGCAGGGGGCAGGATTTCTCTGGGGCACTGAGGGCTGGTGCGTGAACTCAGCCTTGCATTCCACCCTTGATGTTTCATGGACTAACAACAGCAGCAGAAAGAAAGAGCTGAGCCAATATCTCCCTGGCAGGGATGCAGGTGCCACGTCCCCTCTGTCTGACCATCGCCATTGCAGGAGAGAAGGGTTCACTGGAATCGAATGCCCTGGCTCAGACCAGAGACACAGGGAGGTTTTGCTATTTATGGATCTGTGCAAAGGAAATTTTGTCTCTGTGTGAAACTGAGGTCAGAAATGAAACGTCCACATGGTGGCCCAATGCTCTAGGGAATGTGGGTGAAGGACTCGGGCTGAGAAATTATTTAACAGGGGGTTGTTTCAATTTATTGCCCTGATTAAAATCTATGGCTAAAAGGCAGCCACTGTTGTTAGTACTTGTACCTGTGTAGGGACACCCCAGTGGGTGTCAAGCCCATTGCCTTCACCAGGGGCAGTCGATTATTTTATCAAGGTACAAATTTCTTGGTCAAGGCCTGGACGCCAGAGAAAACAATACACTGCTGATAAGAAGAAGTACATCAAAAGATTTTGCAGCCACCATGGGCATAACTATGATGTGTCGTGTTTCACTCTTTATACCTGGTGCCACCTCCTTTCCCTTTGGCCTTGTAGTTGACTAAGGGCAAAGCTGAACATCTCCTCAGATACCAGGGAGTGTTTATGTCCATTCCTGCGAGCTACACAGGGGTTTGATGTTGCTGCTTTCAGTCCTCTGGCTCTGCCGGGATAAGGAACAATTCAGGCTGTCACTGAACTGAAGGAGGAAGATCAGTTTTTGACAGGGAGAGGGACGCCTCCTCTTAAAGGTGTTTGTCTGGCTGGCAGTCCTGGTTCCCAGGTCTTGCTCGTGGGGCTCCAGCAGTTTTGGGACCAGGTCACTCCCTTGGCCCCACCTGCCGCTCCCAAGCGCTCCTCCCCAGGGGCCATATCAGTGCAGCGGAGCTGAGCAGCGTCTGCCTGCTCGCTCCAGTGGCTGCCGGCCCCTCTCCATGGCAGGGCGGGGTGGGTCTGTGCCTCCGCGCACTGCCTCTGCCTGATCACCCCTGTGGCCAATGGGACGCTGTGGGGGTGATGCCTGGGGGCAGCAGCACACGGAGGCCCCCCAGCCCACTCCGCCTTGGAGCCTCCGGTAAGTGCTGCATCCCTGACCCCCTTCCTGAGCCTGCACCCCCACCTCCTCCTCATATACTCACTCCCACCCCCAAACTCCCTCACAGAGCCTGCACCCCTCCTGAACGCCAATCACCAGCCCCAACCCAGGGCCTGCACCCTAGACCTCCTCCCCCCACCCAAACTCCCTCCCAGAGCCTTAGGCAGGTGGAGGGTGGAGTTTTGGGGGGCAGGTTCTGGGCGGTATGAGTGACATTATTGGCCCACTGGGAGGACTGCAGGACTGGCCCTGGCCCTAAGGTAAATTGTGGTTGAGACTCTGCTTTAAGGGATTGGAGCAATGCTGGAGAGACTGACGGGCAGGGAGCTGGGGAGCTGTGTGTGCTCCAAGGAGAGTTGTTGTTGTGCTCTGGTGACACAGAGCGGGGGTGGGGAGTTTGTAAGCTGTGGTGTTTGTACAGAGAGAAAGTTTACTAACCCCCAGGTTAAAAACTGTTCCTGCTCTGGGCTATACAGGATACTCTCTGTTGTGAGTGTAGGTCAGTGAGTGAATGTTTCCCTGCAGGGTAATAGGTTCCTACTTCCAAGCCAAATGATTCCCTTTAAAAACTTTTTCGAATGAAAATCAATTTCCAGACCCATCTCCAGTATGTTCAGGAGTTCGCTGAATGGGGGCAGGGGGCTTGAAATGAATTTAAACACTCAGCATTTTCCTGTGCAAATGAATAAAGACCTAGCAGAGCTGCCCAGCAGCTGAAATCAGTTCCAGTCCTCGGCGTCTCTCAGAGGGACACTCGGTAGCTGAGGCAGGTGGGACACCTCTGTGGTGAGGACAGGTGAAAAAATGCTGGATTCAATGAAAGCTGAGCCCATAGGAGGGGAAGGTGAACGGCAGCACCACACAGGGTCATAACACTCAGACACGGGGCTTCACTGTCACTGCCCCTGTGTTTTCCATCATTTCTATCCTAAGGAACACACCCTCCCCCTCCCCCCTTTCCATCCCACGCCACCCCACCCCACATTGTCACACACAACCTTCTCCCCTTGAGCCCCATCCCACCCCTCCCCCCCCACACGACATGGGACACAGCCTCTCGGTGACTCACCCAGATGGGGGCTTGTCTCTGCATCTCCCCAGCAGGGGAGCAGAGAGCCGAAAGGGCCACAGGAGACCAATGGAGCTAGGCAGGGATAGAAAAGACTTCCCCTCTCTTCTCCTTTCAAGAGTCTTGTTAATCTCACCCATGGGACGTTCCAGCACCGGGTGGGCTCAAAGCACCAACCTTCCCCTGAGCAACGGAAGGGGGAACCAGCTCTATCACATGGAAGGAGGCTCCCAACCTCTGCTGCTGCCATCCTGCAGCCTTTAATATGGATTTGTTTTAGCTAATGCAACCCCCCCCCCACTCCGCTAATCCACCCATGAATTAAGGAGAAAAGACCCACAGTCAGGAAGTAAAGGTGCAATGGGTTAGTGCACAGGCTGTTTAGTAGCAGTGTTGAGTGGAGTCATGCTGAAGTTGTGAGTTTAAACCTCACCTACGGCACTAGCTTCCTTTAAGCAAATGGCTTCTGCCAATCATTTTGCCCTGCAGAAAATACAATTGCAGCTCAGAAGACACCGAGGTCCCCTTGCTTTACAGAGAGCAGGGCAGATTCCACAGATCTACCAGGCTCTGCTCTCCACCAGCCGCCTGTGTCAGGAGGGGTCAGGCAGAGCCCAGAGCACTGCCCCCGACTCCCCCTCAGTCTTTGCTCCCCAAACCACCTGTGTGCTCACCCTCTTCGCTGTGAGACTCAAACCCTGCCTGGCTTTCTGTATGTCGGTGTGGTTTTTGTCTGTTGTGTTGATGTGCATGTGGGTCCTGTGTAATTTTTGTGGATGCCTTGCATAGTTTTGTGTGTGTGTGTGTCTGTGTGTCTGTGTGTGTGTGTATGACTTTTGCATGCAGATTGTTCTTTGCTAAGTATTCTTTTGGTATGTGGTTTTTGTGCTTTCCTGTTGTGGGCTTTTGCTGTATTTTTGGTGTGGATTTGTTCTGTTTTGTGTGGCTTTCCCTTATGTGTATATGGCTCTGTGTGCTGTGTGGGTTTGGTTTTTGTTTATGTCTGTGTGGGCCTGTGCAGTCTGTGATGTTCTCTTTCTCTCTAGTTGTCTCTCTGTTTGTATCTTCATGTGTAAATTCACTGGAACTTTTCAAACTCTCCACAGCTTTGCCAATTTTCACCAGGAATTTTACTCATTAACAAATTCTCACTTGTTCCCTACCAGTTGGTGACCATTGCCCCAGGGGCCTGTCAGTCTCAGGATCCTGATTTCCCATTGACCCTTCCCCCTTCTATTGGAACTGGGAACTAGCCAACCTAAAAAACCCCACTCAGTTTTAGTAAAGGGCCAACGGTCCCTTACATAAGCTGGCCCTGTGAGTGAGTGAGTGAGTGAGTGAGGGAGGGAGGGAGAGCTCAGTGGTTTGAGTATTGGCCTGCTAAACCCAGGTTTGTGAGCTCAGTCCTTGAGAGGGCCATTTAGGGATCTAGGATAAAAATCTGTCTGTGGATTGGCCCTACTTTGAGCAGGGGGTTGGACTAGATACCTCTTGAGGTCCCTCCTAACCCTGGTATCCTATGATAGGATCACCAATGTTCAGAGAAACTAGCACAAGCTGGTCCCATGGTGTAAGGGTTGGCATGCTGAAATCTGAGTTCAAATCTCAGTGGAACCTTGTGGTAAATCCCTGGAGATCCAAGTGCTTTCCTGTCTCCAGCTGTCTAAGAATGAGTTGTTTACCTTGTGCTGAGTGACTCATCCCCACTGGAGCCAGGTCTTTGGTTGGAATGGGGTCTAGAAGTGGCTATGGTTTGACTGGGTGTTTGGGATTTCTGATGCCCACAAGTTTGGCCCTTGTGCTTTCTACCACACTTTTCCTCTTGCCCACATGGCGCTTGAAGAAAGGAGTGTCAAGGCCAGGTTTCATAGTCAGGGAAAGGCAGGAGGGAGGCAGAGTCCCAGGCTGGAGCCCAGCACCTCTCCTCCTCTGGGCACCTAGGACAGAGGTGGCTGGTGCTGACAGCTCCAAGGGAAGGCTTAAAAGCCAAGGGTAGGGTAAGAGGAGGGGAGAACCATGCCTATGCGTGGCCAGCAGACAGCCACAGAGACGCCCAGCCAGGCTGCTCCCTGCTCCCTGGCATGCCGAACACCCACTGAAAACCACCCACAGACCAGCATGCAGGGCGGCTGCTAATGCTTTTTGGCCAACATCAGAAGACGGTAGGAAAGCAGGGCCAGCCCCCCTGGTGGGGCCTCTTACCATTCCCACTCCAGGTGCTCACTTTGGCAGTGGGGCAGGAGATTTTACCCCAAGAGGCTTTTCCCCAGCTGGCAAGAAGCAGAGAAACACCCAGGCTCCCAAGGTGCTATGTAGCAACCCCCTCAAGCACAGGGACAGGCGCACACTTGGAAGAGGGAAACTGCTCCACACGCTAGCCCGGGCAGCCGCCCATTTTCTTTGGCAAGTCAGGAATGGCAAAGGCGAGACTGGAAGCACCTGGGGCTCATGCCCCAGCCTTTGTGACACCCAACCCCCAACTCCTTCCCGGGGCTCTAGCTGAAGCCAGAGCAGCCAAGAAGAGGTTCCAGCCCTGAAGGGAGCAGGACTTTCAGCACAAAGGTAAAACTGCACAAGCACAACCACGAAGGGACTCGAACCTTCAATCGCCTGATCCGAAGTGAGATGCCTTATCCATTAGGCCACGTGGTCACACAAGAAAAGGCCCTCCAGGCACTTCTTTGGAAAAGGCAGACACTGATGCATCCGACGAAGTGGGGATTCACCCACGAAAGCTCATGCTCCAATACGTCTGTTAGTCTATAAGGTGCCACACGACTCTTTGCTGCTTTTGCAGACACTGTGTTTCTTGGGTCAGCTACTGAGGGGGGGCCGAGACTCTCTGGGCACAAGAAGTCGAGTTCCCAGTGAGATGTGAGACTTAATTCTCTGGAGCCAGGTGCAGGGCTTTGGCAGGGAGGCTCAGGCATGGGGGATTGGGGTGCAGCGGACGGACCGGCTGTCTAGGTGCGGAGATTTAGTCTCACTGAGGAGGAGGAGGGGGAATCCTGCTGACAGGCAGTGGCCAGGGCCGGTGCAACCACTAGGCGAACTAGTCGGCCGCCTAGGGTGCCAAGTGGTTGGGGGCACTAAAAATTGCACTCAGGGGAGGCGGGGGAGTGGAGGTGAGCTGGAGCATGATGGGGATGTGGGGGGGGCTGCCTGCAGCAAGTAATGGGAGGGGCACGCAGGGGAACCACTCCGTGTCCCAACTCACCTCTGCTCCGTCTTCTCCCCTGAGCACGCCGCCCCCGCTCTGATTCTCCTCCCCTCCCAGGCTTGCAGCACTAAACAGCTGATTGGCACCACAAGCCTGGGAGGTGGGAGAAGTGGAGCGGCACTGGCGAGCTCAGGGGAGAAGGCGGAGCGGAGGTGAGCTGGGGTGGGGAGCTGCTGCGGGGGGGCTGCCCGGCTCTTCCCCATGGCCCCCGCCCCTGCACTCACTGCATGGTAAGTGGAGTGACCCAGCCCCAGCCTGGTCCACTCCCCTGGCTCCCAGCCACGCCGCCGGCGAGTGCTGTGGGGCGGTTCCCCCCCGCAAGTTTGGGAGCCAGGGGAGCAGAGCAGGCTGGGGCCCCAGGCCTCCATGGGGAGAAGCAGAGGGGGGCTGGTCCCAGGCCACCGTGGGACCAGGGAGGCTGGCTACTTCCTGCGGGAAGTGGAGTTACCCGGCCCCAGCCTGCTCTGCTCCCCTGGCTCCCAGGCTTGTGTTGGTGTTGGCTGGATTTGTGCAGGTGTTTGTGTATATTAGCAATTGTGTGTATGTGGCTGGATTCATGCATGTGTTCATGTATGTTTGCAATTGTGTGTGTGTGTGCGCATGCTCTGCTGCCCTCTGCCGGCGCGACAACCATTTCTCTGTATGTCACAGCCCCCATACCGTCGACCCCAGTGGTGATTTCCCCATCTTACAAGGGCTGGCTGGCCTGACCCTTCTCCCCTCTGCGGAGTGTGGCGGGGGCTGCAGCTCACCCCCTGTGGGGCAGGAGTGCCAAGATGCAGGGCACTGGGCTCCAATGCACCTGGAGAGCAGCTCAGGTGAAACAGGGCAGGGCATGTGGTGTCCGTTCTGTGTTGCCTGGTGCTGGGCCATTGCACAATCCCCAGCCACGCCACACAGCGCACCCTGAGAGGGGGCAGGAGGCCAAGCAGATGATCCAGCATGAGGGGATCATTCTCTTTGGTAGCTGTGCAGTGGCAGTGAGTTCCACAGGCCTTGGCACATGCTATGTGGGGAAGGAGGTCCTTGTATTTGGAGCAGTGGGAGTGAACTGCATGCAGTTGTGTCTCTGAGCACAATTGTGAATATTATGGTGTGTGTGGGGGGGGCGGTGATTGTTTCTCTCTTTGGGGGTTGGGCTAGCATGTCCCTCTGAGTGTGTTGTGTGTGAGTGTTCTTGGGATTGTGTGAGTCCCTTTGTGTGTGTGTCACTGGCTGCAGAATACAAAATCCTGCAAAGCCATTTCCTACTGGTTAGCCCAGCAACACATTGCTACAAACAGTGTCACACACACACACACACACACACAAACACACACAGAGCCGGGCTCAGCCCCACCAGCAGGAGGCAGCAGGGACACATGTGTCTCTCCTGGGCCAGCTTGGACAATTTCCCATCACGACCCAGCACAGTGCTGGTGCCCCCACACGGGGGTGGGCAGTGACCGGGCAGGGGGGGCAGATGTGCTGGATTCAGAAGGAAGCACTTTGGGGAAATCAGTCACGGCCCTTAGCAGAGCTGGGACACAGACCCAGTGACCCCTGCACCACCCTGGGAGAGGAGTGGGGTCTAGTGGTCAGAGCAGGGAGGGGGCTGGGCACCAGGACCCCTGGGTTCTATCCCTGGCTTTGGGAGTGGAGGGGGTCTAGAGCAGGGGGACTGGGGGCCAGGACTCCTGGGTTCCATAGGGAAGACTGTTTTTTGCCAGTGCTTCCCTCCCTAGTGATCCCAGCCCAGCCCCCTAGTGGAGACTGAGCAGAAGTGGGGGGAGTTGTTCTCCGACTTTGGAGTTATGATTCAAACCCCTCCTCCAAGGACTGTGACATCATGAAATCTGCCCCCCCCAACACAGAGAAAACTGGTGGGATTCTGGCCACACGCAGAGAATTCTCTCCGCCGGGCTCCTTCGGTTCCTCTCGCTGCTCTCCGTCCTGCCGCCAGACACTGCTCATCTGCATAGCCCCGCCCATGGACATGCGACACCTTCTGTCCTGCTGGTTTCAAGTGAGTGAGCAGGTCACAGCACGTCACAGCCCCAGCCAGGGCCGGCTCCAGGCACCAGCTCAGCAAGCAGGTGCTTGGGGCAGCCCAGGGGAAGGGGCGGCACATCGGGCTCTTTGGCAGCAATTCAGCGGTGGGTCCCTCGGTCCCTCTTGGAGGAAAGGACCTGTCACCGAATTGCTGCTGAAGAAGAAAGTGGCGCAGATTTTTTTTTCCTGCTGCTTGGGGCGGCAAAAACCCTAGAGCCGGCCCTGGCCCCAGCACACATCACAGCCCCAGCACACGTCATAGCACGTCACAGCCTGGGGCAGGGAGATATTGGGGAAGGGGATGAGTGGAGATGGGGGGAAAGACCCAGCTCCATAGAGCCCTAGAGGCAGCAGGATATGGGGGGGCAGGAGAGGGGATGGAGGGAAGAGAGACCCATCTCCTTGGACCCCCAGAGGTGGGAACTGAGGGGAGAAGGGGGGAGGGAGGGATCCAGCCCTATAGACCTGTAGGGGCAGGGAGATATTGGGGGCAGGAGGGGAGAAGGGGGTTGGCAGAGACCCAGCCTGGGGTGCAGGGGAAATGGGCTGGTTTAGAGGGAACTGGGGAGGAGAAGAGACACATGGGGGGATACATGTTGGGACAGGGAAACTGACTCACTCTGAATACATGCAGAGCAGGGCAGGGCGGAGGCAGATCATGCTGGTCCCAGGGTAATTTCGGGGGTTCTGATGCCCCACTCAGCCGGGGGGCTCCCCTCTGGGCTGAGGAGCCCTGGGGTTGGCGGGTGCAGGGGCTGTGTGTGTGTGTCAGGCTGGGGGAGCTGCCTGGGCAGAGGGGCTGGAACTGGCGGGGCTGACCATGTAAATTATCCTGATCTAAGCGCCATTGTAGAGAACACAATGTTGGCACAGCACTTCCTGGCAGCCAGAGACTGCGCTTTCTACACCTGCTCCTGTGGATGTGGCCTCTCTCCTGATTCCTGAGGAAAGGAACCTTTCCAGGAAATGGCCAAGGCTTCTGAGAATCCGCATGTGGCTGGTGGACAGAACGAGGAATCATTTGGCTCCTGGCAACTTAAAAGCTGAGCGCCCAAACAAGGGCTTGAACTCAGGCCCTTAGATTAAGAACCTGATGCTCTACCAACTGAGCTACCTGGGCTTGGTAAGAAACAGCTTCACCGTTCACCACAAGAGTGAGCAGGCAGGCAAAAGAGAGGCCAAAAAAGTCCCAGGAACCCCTCCCCTTTTTCTGCACAGCCACTGCCTGTCAGCAGGATTCCTCCTCCTCCTCCCTCCTGTGCCTCAGTGTGACTAAATCTCCACACCTAGACAGCCGGTCCGTCCGCTGCACCCCAATCCCCCATGCCTGAGCCTCCCTGCCAAAACCCTGCACCTGGCTCCAGAGAATTAAGTCTCACGTGTCACTGGGAACTCGACTTCTTGTGCCCAAAGAGTCTCGGCCCCCCTCAGCAGATGACCTGAGAAGAACAATATCCGCCTTTTCCAAAGAAGTGCTTGGAGTAGCCTTTTCCCATGTGACCTAATGAATAAGGCGTCTGAGTGTGGATCAGAAGATTGAGGGGTCGAGTCCTTTGGTGGTTGTGTTGCTGCAGTTTTACTGTTGTGCTGAACGTCCTGCTCCTTGCAGGGCTGGAACCTCTTCTTGGCGGCTCAGGCCAATGCTCTGGCTTCAGCTAGAGCCCCGGGAAGGAGTTGGGGGTTGGGTGTCACAAAGGCTGGGGCATGAGCCCCAGGTGCTTCCAGTCTCGCCTTTGCCATTCCTGACTTGCCAAAGAAAGTGGGCGGCTGCCCGGGCTAGCGTGTGCGCCTGTCCCTGTGCTGGAGGGGGTTGCTACATAGTGTCTTCGAAGCCTGGGTGTTTCTCTGCTTCTCGCCAGATGGGGAAAAGCCTCTTGGGGTAAAATCTCCTGCCCCACTGCAAAAGTGAGCATGGAGAGTGGGAACGGTAAGAGGCCCTACCATGGGAGCTGGCCCTGCTTTCCTACCATCTTGTTACCTTGGCCACAGAGCATCAGCAGCCGCCCTGCATGCTGGTGACCTTCAGTGGGTGTTTGGCATGGGAGTTTGCCAAGAGGAGGAGAGGTTGTTGCTGGGTCACTTTTACAGATGCCCCTTCCCTGGTACTGCCCTTGCTCAGCTGCACAGAGGAGCTTCCATCCCCAATCCCTGCCTGTCACTGCCCAGCAGCCCTCTGGCACCATTCCTGAGGATCACCCTGCCTCACTCTCTCCCTGCCATGTTGGGAAAGACAGCTCCCATCTCTCCTTGTTAAAGGTCAGGTGGGCCAACTAGGGGCAGAAGCCCATTCTATGTTTTCCTACTGCAGAGCCCAAGCTCAGGGACTCACCTTGGGTGCAGACACTGCTGTGCTCCCAGAAAACAAGCCACCCCTGCACAAAGAGGGATGAAATGGTCTGCCAAAGCCCAGGATTGAACCAGGGACCTGTAAATCTTCAGTCTAACGCTCTCCCAACTGAGCTACTTTGGCAGCTGCATTGAAGTATTTTGGCCTGTTGCTTCTCTGTGTGGGATGTTTTTGTCAGCAGTTGCACACAAAAAGGACAGGAAAACGAACGGCTGCTCCACACCCCCACCGGAGGAACCCGGCGCCCTTAGCTGTGGGGAGTAAGAAGTGGCTGTTGGCTGACAGGGTCTGTCCCCGAGGAGCTGGAACAGCAGCTGCCGCCTCCCCCTCGGCTCCAGGCTGTGGGAAATGCTCATTGCCTGGCTGCATTGGCGGCTGCTGCTCCGTGCTCTGGAGAGCGTCTGTATTGCTCTGTCAACCCCCCGTCTTCACTGAGCCAGTCTGGTAAGGTCCCAAGTGCCCCCTCCGGCCTGGCAGCTGAGAGTCTGTGCAGACATCGGCCCCCCTGCCAGCCCCACAGGCAGCAGCAGCGCCAGCCCCCCAGCACCACAGGGGCACTCGATGCACTTCCTGTGGGGAAATGGCTCCTTGGCGTCCAGCTGCTAGAGTGAGAGCCAGGAGAGAGCAGTGTCTGGCTCACCGTGGGGGAGAGAAGAGACCTGGTGAGTGCGGATCTCCCTCAGCCTCCCCCGCAAGGCTGGTCACTTCTATTGTCACTGTGATAGTCAGTGCTTCCCATCAGGGCCACCCGCAACAACTCCTCCCCTTCCTTCCAAGGCCCTGCCCCCACTCCACCCCTTCCCCCAAGCTCCCACCCCTGTCCAATCTCTTCCCAGCCTGCACCTTCCTACCCCATTCCTCTCCCTCCCCCACCTCTTCCTCTCCCTGCTCCTCCCCCTCCCCGCCCAGCGCCTCCTGCACCCCACTGAACAGCTGATCTCTGGCAGGTGGGAGGCGCTGAAGGGGAAGAGGAGGAGCTTGTCAGCAAAGCCTGTAGTGGGGGGGGGGGAGCTGGCTGCCAGCGGGTGCTGAGCACCTATTTTTTCTCTGTTGGTTCTGCAGCCCCGTAGCTCCCATGGAGTTGCTGACTTGGCTCCTTTCACACTCTAGAGAGAGGAGCAGAACCAGGGCTATGGCTGATCTATGGGGCACCAGGTGAGTGGCAGAGGCTTCAGTTGCTGAGAGTTTGCCTGACCCCTCAGGGACACAGTGTGAGGGGGTGTCCCAGGGATCTCTATGAAAGGAGCAGAACAGGATTTACTTGGGGTGGGGAGAGAATTGAGAGTGTCTCAGGGGGTTGGACAGAGGTATTGCCCGGGTGAGGGACTGGCTAAAACTCCAGCCTCGCTGTGAGCAGGATTTGAACCTGCGCAGGGGAACCCTATTGGATTTCAACTCCAACGCCTTAACCACTCGGCCATCACAGCTGTGAGCACAAAACTGCCCCAATGCCAGAGAAACTGGTAAAGAATCACAATGTCCAGGCGTGAAGTCATCTGAACTACAGAATTCCCACCGCAAACCTGGCTCCCAAAGCACAGGGAGGATTGGGGGTTTGTTCTCTTTGCTTAGCCATGTGCAGTCACACAGAGAGTGCGTTTAAAAGTCTCCCCTCCCACAGAGCGGGAAGGGGAAATGATTCTCAACTTGAAGCTTGATGTGAATGAGGATGTCTGGACCACAGGGCCAGGGACTGGCTTTTGCTATAGAAACCAGTGGGAAACACATGGAGCCAGGCTAAGGAAAATGTTTCCTGGAGTCAGTAACTGGATTAGCAGCAGTGCAGAGAAATGTCTCACAAGAGGAGTCAGTGCATTGGTGGTTCGGTAGCAGAAGTCACAGCTACGGCGGAGGAGGTCTAGCTTTGGTTTCTGGCCAATAGAGGGGTGAGTTTTATTGTCTCAAAATTACAGTAGAAAAATTCAGCCCCAAACTGGGTGTGGTGGGGCTTTCTCTGGTTTGTTTTGTTTTTCTCTTTTGAAATGTCCTTGATCATTTTTCTGGAAAAACTATTTGGACAAGGCCAAAGAAGAGTTAGAACAATTACAAATCTCCATGGGAGTGAGGGGGTCTCTCAGCACGGGGGGAGGGTGGAGATTTTCATGGAGGGGAGTTGAGGAGATAAATGAGAGGCTTTTGCTCTAGCAGAGGGAGCAGCTTGGAAGGTTCATTTTTACACACACACACACATTACTTCCCTGCTGCTGCTGCCCCCAGCTCAAACCCCACTGTCACCCCCAGCATGTGACCTACAGCTTCCCACTGACAAAGCCCTTATCTATCAGAGACAAAATCCCCTCGTCTGCCCCTTCTCCCAGCTGAGCCCTCCCCCCGCCAGAGCCCAGGACAACCCTGACCTAGCCATGCCAGGGGGTCGGGCTTAATCCTCAAGGCCGAGCACAAAACCTTCAGCCGGGCACGTTTCGCTCCCTTCCCACCTCGGCCCAAGCAGCAAGGGAGAAACGGACGAGACACAACGGCTGGAAGACGCCTCCCTCCCACTTCTCTATAGCCTGCTGTGACGTTATTAATATGAACTGGGACCGTAGAGATCATTGTTGCCACCACTGTTATATATGTGCAGCAAACATTGTGCAAAGGTTGGCGTGTGAGGTGTCTAGGACAAGGTTATGATTTGCTGGTGATAATGACGCTGGCTGTGTGTGTGCACCATTTTTGTAGCTGAAGTTATGAACATGGGCTCTGTACTTGTATCTCAAATGTATTTGATTCCAAGTAGCCTCAGTGTCGTCAGCCCCCAACTCCTTCAGGAGCCCATAGCAAAGAGACCCCCCCCCCCACTGTCCTGGACTCCCTGGGAGGTGCCTCCCACCCCCCACCCAATGGAGCACCAAGGATTACAGTGGCAGCATCTAGTGTCAGTGGGGTTCAGTGGCTCAGGCCAGACACCTGAGCTGGAGACCTGCCCCCAGAGCACTGCTCGAGGGCCTGGGCCTGGGGTGTTCACAGCCCCCTCCTCACCCCTCCCTGAGCCCAGCCTGGCTCCTCACCTGGAACAAAGCAGAAGCGTCCGTCGGCCTCGCTGCTGTCTGAGTCCCAGGCGCTGCTGCTGTCCCATGGGGAGCGGGCCGAGCTGCTGGGGCTGGGAGAGGATCCTCCACCTCCTGCCCTGGGAAGGCTGGAAGGTCCCCACTGCCCGGGCAGGGCGATGCCTCCTGCTGGAAATGGGGGCTGGGCTCCTGGGGCCGCTGCTGCCCACACAACAAGCCCCAGAGCCACCCTGCCCGGTTCCGCTCCTGGGCTGGATCCTGCCTGCCCAGCCGCATCCTGGCCCAGCTCCATTTTGGCCTGGCCGGTGCATCTCCCACCTCGGCGCCTGCGCCGGGAGCAGGTTTCCTCTTCCAGAAGGCTGGGCACTTCCACCTCCTGGCCCGGCCGGGAGCTCCTTCCCTGCCAGTGAGGATGGAGGGGCCGCTCCGCTTCTGGGGAAGATGGCAGCTGCTTCCCTCAGGCTCTGGGGCCACTGGCAGAGCCTTCTTCCTGAACATCCTCAGGAGCCTGCATCCTGGAACCGAGCGGGGAGCGGGCGTGAGTCCGGGGTCAGGGCAGCCTCTCACTAACCAGCCTGTTTGGTCCCTCCCCATCCTGGCCCCAGCCAGAGCAGCTCCTCCTCCCCCCACAGGGGCGCAGGGAGTGCAGGCTACACACTGGCAGGAGTTCATTGCATGATCTGCTCCCCCTCAACGTTCCCCCTCCTCATCCCTGGGGCTGCAAGAACCGGGGAGTCTTGTCCTTTTCGAGCACTGGGGTCAGTCACAAAGACCATCGGTCACTTTGGGCAAGCAGCTCCCTCCTGCCAGCCCAGGCCACACTCACACGCCCCAACCCCCCACCCAGGCTAGAGAAGGAAGAGAACCCAGGAGTCCGGACGTCTCCTGGGAAACCATTCCCCACTTCAAAGTCCCTCAGCATAGCAAGGCGAGGGCCCCCTCCTTTCCCATTGATTTCCATGCTCAGCAGCTCCCCGGATCTGGCCCAGCTCAGAGACTCTCAGCCTGGGGAACAGTCTCCCACGAGGGAAGGGCTGGGAGTCCCGTTGCTGGGACCTTTCCAAGCACACTGGAGACGGCTCTGGAGAAGCCCCTCCCCGGTCTGAGAGTGAGGGGCTCCTAGGGGCTGTTTGCAAATCCAATCTCCTTTGGGAGAGATTCTCTCCCCCTCTTTCTGCCTCCCCCCAGACAGACAGGGGACGCCACCGAGAAACCCTAATGCCGCTCACTTGCTCTGGTGACGGAGCGATGGATGGAGGATGTTCAGTGTCGTCCCTCGCCCTTCTCCTCACTCTCCAAGCCCAAGGCAGGCTGGAGACAGGGGTGGTAACCTGAGGAGTTACCCTGCCCAGCCAGCAGGCAGGGTGATGACACTGGGCAATTGGCTGGCTGGGAGAACAAGAGTCTGTCTTATTGCCAGGGAAAGGAGAAACTCGGCCAGCAGCAGGGGGTGCAGAACATCACCCTAGTGCGGGGGTGACAGCGCCTCCAGGATCCTGAAATCCCAGCACTTTACACACCTTCCTGGAGCCTCCCAACCCCCCTGGGCTGTCGGGACTGCGACCCCAACCCCACTGATGAGAAACAGGCCTGGGGAGGGAAAGCTGCTGGCTCAGGGTCACACCAAGGGTCAGAAGGATGGATGGGACCCAGCAGTCCTTCTCTCCAGGCCCCTTCGCTAACCACTGCTGCACACTCCCTCCCACAGCTGGCAATTACAAGCAGCCCTCATGGCCGCTCCCCCTGCTTTTGAGAGGGAGTGTGCTCCGCTGGAGTGACTGGACCAGGGGATTGGGAGTTAGGACTCCTGAGTTCCATTCCTGGGGATTTCCCATTTTAAAGATAGGTCCTGTCTTGTTCATGTTTGGGAGGATGTTTTTTTTTCCAGGGATCTCAGACGAGAAATGGGACACAACACCTGGTTTGTTAAGGCCACAAAAATGGAGGCAGGAACCTCTTCTCTCCTGCTGGCAAAGAACCCCAGGTACCTAAGAGACAGGGACTCACATCCCTGAATGGGCTTTAAAAAAGGCAGTGGTTAAAAAGTTTGGCCCCGACCATTTCTTGTTTCTGCAGACTAGACATTTTAGCAAACTTTAGAATTCCTTGGTGCTAAACTCCATGAAACTCCCCTTTCTCCTTCACAGAGGGTTTTAACGCCCCTTATCTCACTCAGGCTCGCGACCGCCCAGAGTTCGAGAATTGTCCCTGTTCCCATTGGGCAGATGGGGAGGAGCCTGAGGTGCAGAGAAGGGAAGTGACCTAACCAGCAAGGTGGTGGCAGAGCCAGAAAGAGAAGCCACCAGTCCTGACTCCTGTTCTAACAGACAAACCTCGCCCCCCCCACCCCGAGGCAGGGATAGAGCCCAGGAATCGAGATGGTGGGGAAATTTCATTGAAACCGTTTCTGTCAGAAAAGCCCATTCAGACTAAACCAGTTTGTTTCTCAAAATCATAACAAGTGGGATGAAAGTTCTTTGCAAAAATATGTTGTTGCAAAACAAAAGCATCTCCTGTTTGTCACAGTGTGTTAAATTGTCTCCTTGCACACAAAGAAGAGACACTTAGATCTTGAAAATTGGATAAGATGCTTCAGTCTGAGCTAAGGAGTTGCTGCTCTTAACAATTTCAAAATAAAAAAATACAAATGAAATAGACTATTTCAGCTATTCTATTATGTGTTAATCTGCTCTGAGTAAATGTGATAGGACACCTCATATTATGCACTACTCCTAGTGACGCTCTCCAATGGATCCCCATCCTCCACCCACCGTGAGGTAGGTAGGAGCGGATCATTATTATCCCTACTTGAAATAGTGAGAAGCAAAGGCTGAGAAAGGAGAATTGACTTGTCTTAGGTCACACAGCCAGCCAGTGGCAGAGGTGGGAATAGGGCCCAAGAGCCCTGATTTTCAAACTAACCATCAGATCTTGAATTTCATCCATTGAATGACCTGAGTAAAGTGCTCTCCGATGAGCTCCAGACCAACAACAGTGCACAGTAATTATTCAGCAAGTATTTGAGGAGAATTGCAGTGTTAGAGAGAATCATGAACTGCTCAGAGACAATTAATGCAGAAAGCAGCAAAATTTGTCAAACATATGACTGGTTATGACTTATTTACTTGGTCTTAAAAGAGAACAACAAGGACCTGAGTCTCCTCCCTGTCAATAACCCCCTGCTCAGCCAATCAGGGTAGAGAAGGAGGATGGGAGACTGAGGGTTCTCACCAGAGAGCCCAAAAGATGGCCCAGGTCACCAGTGGGGATCACTGCCCAAGCACTATTTCAGCCCCACATTTTTGGGTGGACCTCCCACAGTGGGAGCTGCCAAACACTCCCCCACAACACACACACACGCACACACACACACACCTCCTGGTGTTGGGGGGGGAACAGGAGAAAGGACAAAAGAAGCAAGAGACAAAGAGAAAGGAGGAAGGGATGGATGAAGGAAAAGATGAAACAAAAAGGACAAACCCTAATGACCCCAGTGATTCTATGAGACAAAATCCCAGGTGCAGAATAAAATTTGGCCCCCTTAAGCTCGTGTTTTCCATGCCTAGAATTCAACTGTCACCAGATGGACCAGACTGAACAGGTTTCAAACCTCGAGGAGGCTCTTACCTGCTAAACAGGGACAGCTGTTTTCTAGTAAAATCAGGAAAAGGGAAGGAGAAAACTCGAAAGAGGTTTCTCCTGGCGCTCACGTACCTGAACCCAAATGCTCTCTCAGTCCTCAAAGAGCGACCTCGAGAAGGAGACTTGCTGAAGCAAAGCCACAGGGGTCTCTGAGGTTTCCCTGGCCCCTCGCCCCTGTCCTGCCTGCCTGATGTCAGCATCTCTCTGTGAGGTCACCACCTCTCCACCACCTTTGACCAATAGTCTGAGATCCTGCAAAAAGTCTTTGTGATGTCACTGCCACACCCCTCGCTTGCTGTGCTAATGTCCTGCCCCTGCCCAGGCACTTTGGAGGTTTGAGCTACTCCCTGTGGATCACCCCACTCAAGGAGCATTCGTTCTAGGCAGCAAGCCGGCTAGACAGGAAAACATCAGATGCTGCTCCCAATGCTACACTCAGTTTTTCAGAAATTAGTCGACTTTATGGCCAGAAGAGACCATTAGAGCATCTAATCTGACCCCCTGCATATCACAGGCCTCCTGTATGACACAATAGCTACTTTTGGAGCAAACACATTCCAGAAAGGCATCTAGTCTTCATTAAATGACATCAGGAGATGGAGAATCCACCACTTTCCTTGGTAGCTTGTTCCTGTGGTGAATCATCCTCGCTGTTGAATATTTGTGTCTTATTTGTAATATGAATTTGTCTCTTTTCACCTTCTTGTTATTCCTTTCTCTGCTAGATTAAAGAGTCCTTTAATACACAACCTTTTCTCTCCATTAAGGCCTTTCAACACTTCAATGAAGTCACCTTTCAATTTTCTTTTGATAAGCTAAACAGGTTGAGCTCCTTCAATGGCTCACTAGAAGGCATTTTTCTTCAGCCTTCAGAACATTTATTGGCTCTTTGGTCATCAGATTCCTGAACTGCAGCTGGATGTGGTTCTTGTTCTTCTGCACAGCATAGCTCCTGGAGAAGAGGGATCTGCAAACGTACATTCATATGATACCTTTGTTTAATTGATGAAAACATAAACTAGACACTTAGAGGACTGGAACTGATTTCAGCTGATGGACAGTTTTGCTAGGTTTTTATGCAATTGGACAGCGAAATGTTGAGTGTTTACATTCATATCAAGCACCCCCGTATAGTGGAGCTCCTGAACAGAATGGAGAATAGAAATTAAAATGTTTTCCTTTTTTATAAAAAAGAAAGAAGGTGATAAGAGAACACTGGGGCTTGAATGACAGACCACTTGAAAGGTTATAAGCGGGCACAGGGGTTTGAAGCAAGAACCACTTGATTGGTAGTCAAGCACTCTACCACTGAGCTATACCCCCAAGACAACAAGAATATAGACTTGTGATCTCCAGGACTTTGAAGGACAAACCCTGCTTCATCAAGGTCCTTTGCCATTCCCAGACCACAGGTGGTTTTAAAAATGGGGCTTGATTAAACTTAAACTTCTTAAATGTGGTAAACACCACAGCTTGCACACCCACCGATATAGCTTCTCCCACTGACATAGCTGCCACCTCTTGGGAAGTGGATTAACTGCACCCACAGGAAAACTCTCTCCCCTCAGCATAGAGCAGTGGTTCTCAAGCTGTGAGTCAGGACCCCAAAGTGGGTCATGACCCTGTTTTAATGGGGTCGCCAGGGCTGGCATTAGACTTGTTGGTGCCTGGGGCTGAAGCCAAAAGTCTGAGCCCCACCACCCAGGGCTGAATCCCTCAAGCTCTGGTTTTGCCCTCCCCTACCTGGGGCAGGGCTCAGGCTTTGTCTCCTCTCCCTCTGCTCAGTGTAGAGGGGCTTGGTCCCTCTTTCCAGGGCCATGTAGTAAGTTTTTTTGGCAGAAGGGGGTTGCAGTGAAAGGAAGTTTGAGAAACCCTGGCATAGAGCCTCTGAGTATGTCTAGACTTGGCTCCCTGTGGCAGATCAGACACTGAAAGTGCAGCCATGGAGACACCACACACCAGCCTGGCCTAGCAGGCAAAAATCAAACCTCCACAGAAAGACGCCCGTTACTTTCTAACCCATCCCCCTAAGCCCTCAGCCACCACCACTTAACAAAGGGGCTTTTCTACACTATGGTTCTGGTCTCACTGAAGGGTCATTTCCAGTTGTTTGCTCAGACCAGCGTTAGGGGAAATGGTGCCCTGGGCAAAGCTTGTACTTTGGCACTTCCCCATTGCCCCTGGACGATCCCCCTCCCCCTTTACCGCTAGCTCCTGCACTCCCAGCCCTTGCACCTCCTTCACCCCTAACTCCTGCCCCTCCTGTGCCCCCTTTGCCCTTAACTCCCTGGGCCACCAGCCATTGCCCCTCTCCTGCAGCCCCTTCACATGGCTCCAGTGCTGGGGGCCCCGCACTTGTTCTCCCTTTCCCTGGGCTTTGGCATCACTAGCCCCTGCTTAGCGAGTAGGGTTCAGTGGTTCCCAAAATGTGGGGCATGACTCCTAGAGGGACACAGAGGCACATTCATGGAGTCAATGAAATCAATTGAGCTTCTTCAGTCTCTCGCTGGAGACATTTCCCTTGTTTTTAAAGGCAAAAATCCTGATCTTTCCAATGGGAGCTGCTGCTTCAATGTTCAGTTTGGGGAGGGATTTGGCTGCGCTCAGAGATCTGCCCGCGGGTTACAATCTGCGAGCTGAAGGGTCGAACGCAAACAGCGTTTAGATGGGACCGTTAGTGCCGCCTCCGTGTGGCCAAAGACTAGAACTGACCAGCAGAGTTTACAGCTGGAGGCTGGGACGCTCCTGAGCAAACTGGGCACGAAGCCTCTCGCGTGGGATCCTCGCTGTGCAGCCGGAGGCGGAGGGAAGCTGATTGTCAGGGCTCAGGGCAGCTCCCTGCCAGACTGAGCCGGTGTCTGCGCTAAGCTCGGCATCAATCAGGTGATTCTGGGCAGTTCGGGTTCCCCAGGCTCCCAAAGTGGGGGTGAAGCAGGTCACCCCTGGAGCAGGTTAAAGCTCCAGGGTGACAGTGGGGTTGCTGCCCCTGTGAACAGCTGCTGTAGCACCGCCTGGGCAGGACAGGGAGAGCCAGTTATACCCCCCCCAGCCTGTATCGTGGGCTGGGAGCACTCACACCCTGGGGACCCACCCACCAGAGATCTACTGGGGGGGAGAGTGGCACCCACCCACCCAGGATCTTGTAGGGGGGGACAAGGGCATCCACACTCCGGGATCCTCTGCAGAGGGACGGACACCCACACAGCCAGGATTCTGTATGGGGGGCAGAGGTACCCGGACACCTGGGCGGGGGAAGGGGGCACCGAAACATCCGGGATCTTACCTGGGAGGACAGCGGCGCCTGCAGCTCGATATGAGATGGGGGCGGGGGGAGCAGGAGCATTTCCCAGTCCCAGGCTGTCCACGTCTGGCCAAGGCACAGAGCTCACAAGCAGAGTTTAAAGCTCCAGCTGCTAAACTGCAAAGCAAGCCGGGCTCTGTGGCTGGTGCCTGTGATCCCAGCTCTGCGGGAGGCTGAGGCCGGCAGATCGCTTGAGCTCAGGAGTTCTGAGCTGCAGGGGGCTGTGCCGATCAGGTGTCCGCACTAAGTTCAGCATCAATATGGTGATCCTGGGGGAGCTTGGGGTCCCCAGGGTGCCTAAGGAGGGGTGAACCGGCCCAGGTTGGAAACAGAGCAGGTCAAAACTCCTGTGCTGATCAGTAGTGGGGTCGCGCCTGTGAATAGCCCCTGCAGCATAGCCTAGGCAAGACAGTGAGATACGGTCTCTTTTTAGACACACACACACCCACACCCCGCAGAGCCTGGAAGGGGGGATGGGAGCACCGACACGATGGGGATTCTGACTTGGGGGGAGGGATGCCCCCCTACCACACAGATCTTGAAAAGGGGAACAGAGACACCCACAGATCCCGGATGGGGGCAGGCAGGGGAAACCACACACTGGAGCTAGTTCATGGGGTGGGGGACAGAGACACCCACCAGAGATCCTGGATGGCAGCACCCACATGATGGGGATCTTGAACTGGGAGGAGGGAAGCACCATGTACCAGAGGTTCTGAAGGGGGAACAGGGACACCCACACACCAGGTGTCTTGCAGCAAGAGCTGCGGTCTTCATTTACACAGAGCAGTGATGGGGAATTAACCACGTCCCTTGTGGAGCTTGTTCCACTAGATGATTAGCCTCATTGCCAGGGCGGCTTCAGGAAGTGCGGGGCCCAATTCGAACAGTTTCGATGGGGCCCCGGCAGGGATGACTAAAACAAAAAAACACTTAAAAAAAACCCCTTTCATTTCTTCCATGTATTATTTACTTTCCATGACTATATAAATAATAACAAAATTATCTATTACATACATTGCATCATATATTAATTAGCTGATTTGCACTTTCATATCAGGAAAATAATTTGTTTTGATAGTTGTACAACTGATTTTCTTCACTAATGTTTATTTTATTAAAATTTATAAAACATTTCCTTATTAATCATAGAATCATAGAATCATAGAATCATAGAATCATAGATCAGAAGGGACCAATATGATCATCTTGTCTGACCTCCTGCAAGATGCAGGCCACATTAGCCGATCTCCCCACTCCATTAGCAAGCGACCCCTGCCCCATGCTTCGGAGGAAGGCGAAAAACCTCCAGGGCCACAGCCAATCTACCCTGGAGGAAAATTCCTTCCCGACCCCAAATATGGCGGTCAGCTGAACCCCGAGCATGCGGGCAAGACTCTTCAGCCAGACCCTCTGGAAAAAGGTTAAGAATAACATATCATTGACCCATTGTACTATTTACCAGTGTGGCACTTAATTAACCTATTGACTAAGCCCGGTATCCTATCATACCATCTCCTCCATAAACTTATCTAGCTTAGTCTTAAAGTCATGGAGGTCCTTCGCCCCCACTGTTTCCCTCGGTAGGCTGTTCCAGTATTGCACTCCCCTGATAGTTAGAAACCTTCGTCTAATTTCTAGCCTAAATTTCCTAACTGACAATTTATATCCGTTTGTCCTCGTGTCCACATTAGCACTGAGCTGAAATAATTCCTCTCCTTCCCTGGTATTTATCCCTCTGATATATTTAAAGAGTGTAATCATATCTCCTCTTATCCTTCTTTTGGTTAAGGAAAACAAACCGAGCTCCTCAAGTCTCCTTTCATATGACAGGCCTTCCATTCCTCGGACCATTCTAGTGGCCCTTCTTTGTACCTGTTCCAGTTTGAATTCATCCTTCTTAAACATGGGAGACCAAAACTGCACACAATACTCCAAATGAGGTCTCACCAACGCCTTATATAACGGGACTAGCACTTCCTTATCCCTACTAGAAATACCTCGCCTAATGCATCCCAATACCGCATTTGCTTTCTTAACGGCCACATCACATTGCCTGCTCATGGTCATCCTACGATCAACCAGGACTCCTAGGTCCTTCTCCTCCTCCGTTACTTGCAACTGGTGCGTCCCTAGCTTATAACTAAAATTCTTGTTAGTCATCCCTAAATGCATAACCTTACACTTCTCACTATTGAATTTCATCCTGTTACTAATACTCCAGCTTACAAGGTCATCCAAATCTCCCTGGAGGATATCCCGATCCTTTTCCGAATTGGCAATACCTCCCAACTTGGTGTCGTCCGCAAACTTTATCAGCCCACTCCTACTCTTGGTTCCCAGGTCAGCAATAAATAGATTGAATAAAATTGGACCCAAAACCGAACCTTGAGGAACTCCACTAGTGACCCCCCTCCAACCTGACAGTTCCCCCTTCAATACTACCCTCTGCAGTCTCCCCTTTAACCAGCTCCTTATCCACCTCTGGATTTTCATTTCAATCCCCATCCTTTCCAATTTAACCAGTAATTCCTCATGCGGTACCGTATCAAACGCCTTACTGAAATCTAGATATATTAGATCCACTGCATTTCCCTTGTCTAAAAAATCTGTTACTTTCTCAAAGAAGGAGATCAGGTTGGTTTGGCACGATCTACCTTTCGTAAATCCATGCTGTAAACTATCCCAGTTGCCATCGGCCTCCTGCTCCGTAACCACTCTCTCTTTTAAAATTTTTTCCATGACTTTGCATACTACAGATGTTAAACTAACAGGCCTGTAGTTACCCGGGTCACTTTTTTTCCCCTTCTTGAATATAGGAACTACATTAGCTAATCTCCAGTCCAACGGTACAATCCCCGAATTTAGAGATTTATTAAAAATCATCGCTAACGGGCTAGCAATATCACTCGCTAGTTCCCTTAATATTCTAGGATGAAGATTATCCGGGCCCCCCGATTTACTTCCGTTAAGCTGTTCAAGTTTGGCTTTCACCTCCGATACCATAATGTCTACCCCCATATCCTCATTCCCATCGGTCCCTGTATCACTATTCCTTAGCCCTTCATTAGCCTCATTGAAGACCGAGGCAAAATATTCGTTCAGATATTGTGCCATTCCAAGATTATCCCTAATCTCCACTCCGTTCAAAGTTTTAAGCGGTCCCACTTCTTCTTTCTTGGTTTTCTTCCTATTTATATGGCTAAAAAACCTTTTGCTATTGGTTTTAATCCCCTTCGCTAAGTCCATCTCCACCCGTCGTTTTGCCTTTCTCACTGCTTCCCTACACCCTCTGACCTCAATAAGGTAGGTTTCTTTGCTGATCCCTCCCATTTTCCAGTCCTTGTACGCTTTCTGTTTTTTCTTAATGACCCCTCTGAGACGCTTGCTCATCCAGCTCGGTCTAAAACTGCTACCTACGAGCCGTTTTCCCTTTCTTGGGATACATGCCTCTGACATCTCCTGCAACTTCAACCTGAAGTAACCCCAGGCGTCATCTGCCCTTAGATCCCTAAATATGTTAGGCCAGTCTACTTCCCTAACTAGTCGCCTTAGTTTAGTAAAGTTAGCCCTTTTGAAATCATAAACCCTAGTCTCTGATGCACTATTGATTATCCTCTCATTTATTTTGAAACGAATTAGCTCATGATCACTCGAGCCAAGGTTGTCCCCTACAACTATTTCCCCAACAAGGTCCTCGTTGCTCACCAAAACCAGATCTAAAATGGCATCCCCCCTCGTCGGTTCAGCAATCACTTGATGAAGGAATTCATCAGCTATCACGTCTAGGAAAAGCTGAGCCCTATTATTGTTACTAGCATTTGTTTCCCAATCTATATCCGGGAAGTTAAAATCCCCCATGATCAAGCAGTTCCTATTAGTGTTTACCTCCTTAAAAACATTAAAGAGCTCTCTATCCGTCTCTAGGGTAGATCCCGGCGGTCTATAGCACACCCCAATCACTATCCCGGGTGAGGCTCTAGTAGTTTTCTTCCCCAATGTGACCATTGCCCAAACAGACTCCGTATTATCCATTGCATTGCTAGTTATTTCATTACATTTCACCTCATTATTGATATACAATGCTACTCCCCCCCCTTTACCTTTGCATCGGTCTTTCCTAAACAGCACATACCCTTCCATACCTGTACTCCAGTCATGGCTACCGTTCCACCATGTTTCGGTTATTCCTACGATATCCGGCTTCAATTCTCGGACCAAGAGCTCCAGTTCCTCCATTTTATTACCTAAGCTTCTTGCATTGGTGAACAAACATCCTAATTTTTGCTGTTGGGCTCCTCTCACTCTTTTCACCCAACTCGGTAGGGACACAGTACTACCAGCATGACCTGTAGATCTAGTATCCGTCCCCCCCCTCTTCCTTACACCTGCCTGCCCCCCTCTGGCTATATCTGTTGTTATTTTGTTGTTCTCGCTCCCAATGTATAAATTTGGCGTGGAGAGCACCAGGACCTCTCCCAACCGTCTCCCCTCAGTGTCTAGTTTAAAGCTCTTTTAATCAGGTGAGCCAGCCTCCCTCCTAGAAGTCTACTTCCTTCCCTACTTAGGTGGAGCCCATCCCGTGAGAACAGTTGTCTGTCCCCAAAAGCCTCCCAGTGCCCATACATCCCAAAGCCCTCCTTGTAACACCACTCCCTTAGCCAACTGTTAATCGTCACTATCCTCTCACCCCTTTGGCGCCCTTCCCTAGGAACAGGTAGGATCCCACTGAAGATCACCTGAGCCTCAATTTCCTTGAGCGTCTTACCCAACCTGGCATAGTCTCCCTTGATCCTGTCTAGCGAGAATCTAGCAGTATCATTCGTTCCCACATGAAGGATGATCAAAGGGTTCTTACCCGCTCCTCTTAGGATCCTTTTCAACCTCAGGTCCACATCCCGTATTTTAGCGCCCGGTAGACAGCACACCCTTCTGTTTTCCGGATCGGCCCTAGTCACAGGCCTATCCAACCTTCTCAGTATGGAATCCCCAATCACGTAGACCTGCCTTTGCCTGGGGACAGTGCGGTCCTCTAACCTATCCCCTGTCCCCCCTCGTCGCACGCTCCTTCCATTCCTATCGTCCCTTATGGTTCCCCTTAAGCCATCCTGTAACCTCCCTGGGCCCAAACTTGGTGCTGTCTCCATAGACTCCTCCCCTCTTTCCATGGGACTGGCCGCTCGTCTCTTTTTCCTTGGCCCCCCACCATCAGCTACCACCTGCTGTACCCCTTCCTCATTCTCCAAACCTTCATACCTGTTCCTTAGCTCAATTTCCCCCTCACTGGCTCTCCTTTTCCTCTGCCTGCTTCTCACGGTCACATGCTTCCACCGCCCATCTTCCTTGTCTGGTGGTCCCCCCTCGTTGGCCTTAGCCCCTGCTTCCCCCTTTGCCCCTGGGCGTTCCCCTTCCGTTACTGCTTGCCATTGCTCCATCAGCTGCTCGAACCCCCTTCTATTCTCTATCAGGGTTTCTACCTGCAGCTCTAGGCCCTGGATCTTTTCCTCCAGCAGCTCTATTAGGTGGCACTTCATGCATACATAGTACTGCTCTGGGTCCCCCGCTAGGACCAGGTACATACCGCAGCTGCTGCATGCTCTCATCCTCGGTGTGTCCTCCACGGCTTGGCTCATGCTGTCCCGGCCTCGCTTGGTGCTTGTACCTGGGGGGACACAGCGCCGCCCCCTTCCACCTCCCCCTGCAAACTCCCACTCAAAACTCCCCTGTTAGCCGCCCTGTTGGCCGGCTCCTGGGCCGCTGCGATCAGCTGTGCCGCTGCCTGGCTGGGCGGCCGCTTTTATAGGCCCCCTCCTCCGCCTAGCTCCGCCCCCTAATCAGGGCTCAGCAGTCTGCCCCGACAGAGAGAGACACAAGCACCCCAAAGACAGACGCAAACACAAAATACCTGGCTCCTCCAATGGGAACTCCCACTCAAAACTCCCCTGTTAGCCGCCCTGTTGGCCGGCTCCTGGGCCGCTGCGATCAGCTGTGCCGCTGCCTGGCTGGGCGGCCGCTTTTATAGGCCCCCTCCTCCGCCTAGCTCCGCCCCCTAATCAGGGCTCAGCAGTCTGCCCCGACAGAGAGAGACACAAGCACCCCAAAGACAGACGCAAACACAAAATACCTGGCTCCTCCAATGGGAACTCCCACTCAAAACTCCCCTGTTAGCCGCCCTGTTGGCCGGCTCCTGGGCCGCTGCGATCAGCTGTGCCGCTGCCTGGCTGGGCGGCCGCTTTTATAGGCCCCCTCCTCCGCCTAGCTCCGCCCCCTAATCAGGGCTCAGCAGTCTGCCCCGACAGAGAGAGACACAAGCACCCCAAAGACAGACGCAAACACAAAATACCTGGCTCCTCCAATGGGAACTCCCACTCAAAACTCCCCTGTTAGCCGCCCTGTTGGCCGGCTCCTGGGCCGCTGCGATCAGCTGTGCCGCTGCCTGGCTGGGCGGCCGCTTTTATAGGCCCCCTCCTCCGCCTAGCTCCGCCCCCTAATCAGGGCTCAGCAGTCTGCCCCGACAGAGAGAGACACAAGCACCCCAAAGACAGACGCAAACACAAAATACCTGGCTCCTCCAATGGGAACTCCCACTCAAAACTCCCCTGTTAGCCGCCCTGTTGGCCGGCTCCTGGGCCGCTGCGATCAGCTGTGCCGCTGCCTGGCTGGGCGGCCGCTTTTATAGGCCCCCTCCTCCGCCTAGCTCCGCCCCCTAATCAGGGCTCAGCAGTCTGCCCCGACAGAGAGAGACACAAGCACCCCAAAGACAGACGCAAACACAAAATACCTGGCTCCTCCAATGGGAACTCCCACTCAAAACTCCCCTGTTAGCCGCCCTGTTGGCCGGCTCCTGGGCCGCTGCGATCAGCTGTGCCGCTGCCTGGCTGGGCGGCCGCTTTTATAGGCCCCCTCCTCCGCCTAGCTCCGCCCCCTAATCAGGGCTCAGCAGTCTGCCCCGACAGAGAGAGACACAAGCACCCCAAAGACAGACGCAAACACAAAATACCTGGCTCCTCCAATGGGAACTCCCACTCAAAACTCCCCTGTTAGCCGCCCTGTTGGCCGGCTCCTGGGCCGCTGCGATCAGCTGTGCCGCTGCCTGGCTGGGCGGCCGCTTTTATAGGCCCCCTCCTCCGCCTAGCTCCGCCCCCTAATCAGGGCTCAGCAGTCTGCCCCGACAGAGAGAGACACAAGCACCCCAAAGACAGACGCAAACACAAAATACCTGGCTCCTCCAATGGGAACTCCCACTCAAAACTCCCCTGTTAGCCGCCCTGTTGGCCGGCTCCTGGGCCGCTGCGATCAGTTGAGATTGTGTTCCAATGGGCATTATTTGGCATTTATCAACATTGAATTTCATCTGCCATTTTGTTGCCCGGTCACCCCAATTTTGTGAGATCCTTTTGTAATTCTTCGCAGTCTGCTTTGAATTTAACTATCTTGAATAATCTCATATCATCTGCAAACTTTGCCACCTCACCATTTACCACTCTTTCCAAATCATTTATGAATATGTTGAACAGCACTTGTCCTGGTACAGATCCCTGGGGGATTCTATTTACCTCTCTTCATTCTGAAAATTGACTATCTATCCTTACCCTCTGGAGAGTTGAAGCGGTCTCAACTACAACAGAGAATGCTGCTTTGCAAGTGGTAGCTAAACAAGTTCGGGGAAGGCAGGAGCTGAGGAGACATCAGTGGATGCTTAGAGCAATTCACATGACTCCAGTTCAGCTCTCTCTGCTGCCAGTTTTTTTTTGGGGGGGGGGGGGAGGAACACGGGACAAATGGCTTCTCTCATCTCTGGTCAAAAACGAGGGTACTGGACACTGTGGAGTGAGAATTCTCAAGAACTATATAGGAATAACAGAAACAAGGTGGGTGAGGTAAGATCTCTTTTTGGATCAACTTCTGTTTGGGGAGAGAGACAAACTTTTGAGCCACATAGACTCTTTCTCAGACCTTCAGTACATGTTGCTTCTATGGAGTGATTCTGATCACTTGGAAAACTGGCTACAAACAATGTGTTTTAATATGGCCAAATGCGGTGTCCTATATGTAGTAACAAAGAATGTTAGTCCAAAGGACAAATTGGTGCTGATTTAAAGCTGAGGCCCTGAAGTCACCACAATTACCTCTTTGGTGTTTAAATTGCAAATGCTGCTGAATGAGGACAGCGTGTAGGGCAGTTGTTCTCAGCCATGGATACATGTACCCTTGGGAGTACACAGAGGTCTTCCAGGGGGTACATCAACTCATGTAGATATTTTCCTGTTTTTTCAACAGGCTACGTAGAAAGCACTCACAAAGTCAGTATAAACTAAAATGTCATACATACAATGACTTGTTTATATTGCTTTTATATACTGTTCACTGAAATGTAAGTACAATATTTATATTTCAGTAGATTTATTTTATGATTATATGGCATAAATGAGAGAGGCAATTTTTCCAGTAGTAGCGTGCTGTGACACTTGTATTTTTGTGTCTGATTTTGTAAGCAAGTAGTTTTTAAGTGAGGTGTAACTTGGGGGTACACAAGACAAATCAGACTCCTGAAAAGGGGTACAGTTGTCTGGAAAGGTTGAGAGCCACTGGTGAAGGGCAGTACAGTTGTATGTATTGTTGTTGTGTGTAGTGGTAGCTGGACTCTCCCCTTTTGTCAGTTAACTTAATTCTGTACTTAACCTCTGTTTGAAGCTTTTATCTTTGATGGCAAATATTACACTGTGTATTGCAGATGACACTAAACTGGGAGGAATGGTAAATACGCTGGAGGATAGAGATAGGATACAGAGGGACTTAGACAAATTAGAGGATTGGGCCAAAAGAAACCTGATGAGGTTCAACAAGGACAAGTGCAAAGTCCTGCAGTTAGGACGGAAGATCCCATGCACTAGGCAGCAGTTCTGCAGAAAAGGACCTAGGGGTTACAGTGGACGAGAAGCTGGATATGAGTCAACAGTGTGCCCTTGTTGCCAAGAAGGCTAACGGCATTTTGGGCTGTATAAGTAGGGGCATTGCCAACAGATCAAGCAATGTGATCATTCCCCTCTATTCAACATTGGTGAGGCCTCATCTGAGGTACTGTGTCCAGTTTTGGGCCCCACACTACAAGAAGGATGTAGAAAAATTGGAAAGAGTCCAGCGGAGGGCAACAAAAATGATTAGGGGGCTGGAGCACATGACTTATGAGGAGTTGCTAAGGGAACTGGGATTGTTTAGCCTGCAGAAGAGAAGAATGAGGGGGGATTTGATAGCTGCTTTCAACTACCTGAAAGGGGGTTCCAAAGAGGATGGATCTAGACTGTTCTCAGTGGTAGCTGATGACAGAACAAGGAGTAATGGTCTCAAGTTGCAGTGGGGGAGGTTTAGGTTGGATATTAGGAAAAACTTTTTCACTAGTAGGGTGGTGAAGAACTGGAATGGGTTACCTAGGGAGGTAGTGGAATCTCCTTCCTTAGAGGTTTTTAAGGTCAGGCTTGACAAAGCCCTGGCTGGGATGATTTAGTTGGGTTTGGTCCTGCTTTGAGCAGGGGGTTGGACTAGACACCTCCTGAGGTCCCTTCCAACCCTGAGATTCTATGATTCTATTCATTGCCTCTGGAAAGAACAATAAAGCACTCTGGCAACCCTCCAAATGCCAGGTCCTGGGATCAAAGTTGGCAGCAGATCTGTCTCAAATCTAGCGAACAGGTCTTTGTGGCATGTCTTTCCACTGCTCCCCAGGACCATTCAAAAATGAGAAAGAAGAGTGTCATGATGATGATGATGCATTTCTGGGCAAAGACGCCATTGTTCTCAGACCTGTTCATCCCAGTATCAGACTTCCTTGGGCCTCTGCCACGCAGAGACTTGCTAATGTTAGAACCAATCCTCCACCCACAACCAGACAGGCTCAACTAGCTATCTTGTATTTGAGTATCCATTGTAAGTGGCTGCTTTCAGATGAGCCAGTTAACATACCACTGGAACCTCGAAAAGGCAGCACACTTATTCTGCTCACTCATGTAAAGTCCGTGGATTCATTTCCTTTAGCATGGGAATTAAACTTAGCATTACATTCCTACAAGTTGCCATTTAATGTGGGTATATTCGAGTGTCCAAGCTAAAAGGCCAAGTTTCTTCACTATTCTATGTTCAGGTGGCTGTATCTATGCTGAGCATTTTCTGAAATTCTCCCCTGGTGTTAGAGCACGTGGGGAAGAATGTCTGGAAATCTTATGGAGACAAGATCAGTGGAGCCATTGATTGAGTCCTGAGTATAGATCATTCAACTGTCAGTCCTCTAGTTACTAGCATTAGACCAGCGGTTCTCAAACTGTGGGTTGTGACCCCAAAGTGTGTTGTGACCTGTTTTAATGGGGTCACCAGGGCTGGCATTAGGCTTGCTGGGGCCCAGGGTCGAAGCTGAAGCCTGAGCCCCACCACCCAGGGTCGAAGCCTGAGCCCCACCACCCGGGGTTGAAGCCCTGGGCAGTGGGGCTCAGGCTTCAGCTTCAGCCCCGGGTGGTGGGGCTTGGGTTACAAGTCCCTCACTAGGGGCTGAAGCCTTTGGGCTTTGCCCCTCCGCCTTGGATGGCAGGGCTTGGGGCAGGCTCAGGCTTCAGTCCCCCTTCCTGGAGTTGTCGTAATTTTTGTTGTCAGAAGGGAGTCGTGGTGCAATGACGTTTGAGAACCCCTGCACTAGATCAAACAGCCTTTGCTTTAAAGATTAACTTTTAACAAATACAAGCTTGTGAGTTTAAAGGGTAGGAACTCTCCTTATAAAATATCTTATTTTCACTGTTTATCCCAGTTAGCTAAGGTATTGCAAATCCCATTGGAAGCAATCCTTTTTATTCAAAGACCATTATAGCTGGAAACAGCCATCAGAAACAGCAGGGCTGATAAGGTACTTCCATTAAGCAATGTTCTCATTTTCATATTTGTTTCTTTAAGAATAAAGTGCCACTATTAAATTCTTCCCACTTTAGCAATTAGACTTTAAACTATTACATGGATTTTTGTAGCAGTAAAAGCAATGCTGTCACTTTCCCAGAACTGAACCAAGTATAGACTAAGTGGCGAGGAAAAAAGTAATGGATACTTCTGGCAATGAGGAAACTGAATTTTAATTCAAACATTTCATAGAATCATAGAAGTGTAGGACTGGAAGGGACTCCAGTAGGTCATCAAGTTCAATCCCCTAACCTCAAGGCAGGACTAAGTAATAACTAGATACTTCCTGACAGGTGTTTGTCTAACCTGTTCATAAAAACCTCCATCACAGAGATTCCACAACTTTCCTGGGCAATTTGTTCCATTGCTTGACTACTCTGACAGGAAGTTTTCCCAAATGTCTGACCTAAACCTCTCTTGCTTCAATTTTAGCCCATTGCTTCTTGTGCTGTACTCAGAGGTTAAGAAGAACAATTCTTCTCCCTCCTCCTTGTAACACCCTTTTATGTACTTGAAAATTCTTAATCATGTTTCCCCTCCGTTTTCTCTTCTCCGGACCATTTTTTCAGTCTTTCCTCAGAGGTCGTGTTTTCAGACCTTTAATTATTGTTGCTCTCCTCTTGACTTTCTCCAATTTGTCCACATCTTTTCTGAAATGTGGTGCCCAGTACTGGACACAATAGTCCAGCGGTGGCCTATCAGCATGGAGTAGAGTGGAAGAATTACTTTTGGTGTCTTTCTTACAACACCCCTGCTAATACATCCCAGAATATTTGCACTTTTTTTTTTTGCAACAGTGTTACACTGTTCACTTATTTAGTTTGTGATCCACTAAGACCCTCCCCCTCCCCCGATCCCTTTCTTCAGTACTCCTTCCTAGGCAGCCATCTCACGTTTTGTAAGTTTGCAACTGATTGTTCCTTCTTATGTGGAGTACTTGGCATTTGTCCTTATTGGCTGAATTTTATCCTGTTTACTTCAGACCATTTCTCCAGTTTGTCCAGATCATTTTAATCCTATCCTCCAAAGCATTTGCAACCCCTCCCAGCTTGATATCATCTGCAAATTTTATAAGTGTACTCTCTATGCAGTTATCTAAATCATTGATGAAGATATTGAATAGAACCAGACTCAGAACTGATCCCTGTGGAACACTGCACAATATGCGCTTCCAGTTTGACTGTGAGCCACTGATAACTAAGTCTGCGATTATGTCACGGAATCTGTGACTTGCATTGAGCTCCGTGACATTTTCTGGAGCTCCCAGCCAGCCCTGCCCTCACAGTTTCCAGCCCCAACCTGGTGGGGGGACCCTGCAGCTGCCCAGTTGTGGCGGGCAGAGTGGCCCAGCTGCCGTGGGCGAGGGAACTCCGGAGCTCCCACGCACTGCATTGATGGGGGACCCGGGAGCTCCAGCAGCAGTGGCTGCTGAACCCACCTATCCCTTTTGTCAGGGATATTTTTAGTGAAAGTCAGGGGCAGATCATGGGCTGCCTTGAATTTTTGTTTTTCCTGTGACCTGTCCCTGACTTTTACTAAAAATATCCCTGACAAAAACGTAGCCTTACTGATGATTACTCTCTGAGAATGGTTGTCCAACCAGTTATGCACCCACCTTTTAGGTTGTATTTCCCTAGTTTGTTTGAGAAGGTCGTGCAATACAGTATCAAAAGCCTTACTAAAAGTCAAGATATACAACATCTTCCCCCTGCCTCCATGATCCACAAGGCTTCTTACCCTGTCAAAAAAAGCTTAGGTGGTTTGACATGATTTGTTCTTGACAAATCCATGTTCGCTGTTACTTAGAATCATAGAATCTCAGGATTGGAAGGGACCTCAGGAGGTCATCTAGTCCAACCCCCTGCTCAAAGCAGGACCAAACCCAACTAAATCATCCCAGCCAGGGCTTTGTCAAGCCTGACCTTAAAAACCTCTAAGGAAGGAGATTCCACCACCTCCCTAGGTAACCCATTCCAGTTCTTCACCAGCCTACTAGTGAAAAAGTTTTTCCTAATGTCCAACCTAAACCTCTCGCTCTGCAACTTGAGACCATTACTCCTTGTTCTGTCATCTTCTACCACTGAGAACAGTCTAGATCCATCCTCTTTGGAACCCCCTTTCAGGTAGTTGAAAGCAGCTATCAAATCCCCCCTCATTCTTCTCTTCTGCAGGCTAAACAATCCCAGTTCCCTCAGCCTCTCCTCATAAGTCATGTGCTCCAGCCCCCTAATCATTTTTGTTGCCCTCCGCTGGACTCTCTCCAATTTATCCACATCCTTCTTGTAGCGTGGGGCCCAAAACTGGACACAGTACTCCAAATGAGGCCTCACCAGTGCTGAGTAGAGGGGAATGATCACATCCCTCGATCTGCTGGAAATGCCCCTACTTATACAACCCAAAATGTCATTAGCCTTCTTGGCAACTAGGGCACACTGTTGACTCATATTCAGCTTTTCGTCCACCGTAACCCCTAGGTCCTTTTCTGCAGAACTGCTGCCCAGCCATTCGGTCCCTAGTATGTAGCAGTGCATGGGATTCTTCCGTCCTAAGTGCAGGACTCTGCACTTGTCCTTGTTGAACCTCATCATATTTCTTTTGGCCCAATCCTCTAATTTGTCTAGGTCCCTCTGTATCCTATCCCTACCCTCCAGCGTATCAACCACTCCTCCCAGTTTAGTGTCATCTGCAAACTTGCTGAGGGTGCAGTCCACACCATCCTCCAGATCGTTAATGAAGATATTGAATAAAACCGGCCCCAGCACCGACCCTTGGGGCACTCCACTTGATACCAGCTGCCAACTAGACATGGAACCATTGATCACTACCCGTTGAGCCCGACCATCTAGCCAGTTTTCTATCCACCTTACCGTCCATTCATCCAGCCCATACTTCTTTAACTTGCTGGCAAGAATACTGTGGGAGACTGTATCAAAAGCTTTGCTAAAGTCCAGAAATAGCAAATCCACTGCTTTCCCCTCATCCACAGAGCCGGTTATCTCATCATAGAAGGCAATTAGGTTAGTCAGGCATGACTTGCCCTTGGTGAATCCATGCTGACTGTTCCTGATCACTTTCCCCTCCTTTAAGTGGTTCAGAATTGATTCCTTGAGGACCTGTTCCATGATTTTTCCAGGGACTGAGGTGAGACTGACTGGCCTGTAGTTCCCTGGATCTTCTTTCTTCCCTTTTTTAAAGATGGGCACTACATTAGCTTTTTTCCAGTCATCCGGGACCTCCCCCGATCGCCATGATTTTTCAAAGATAATGGCCAATGGCTCTGCAATCTCATCGGCCAACTCCTTTAGCACCCTCGGATGCAGTGCATCCGGCCCCATGGACTTGTGCTCGTCCAGCTTTTCTAAATAGCCCCGAACTGCTTCTTTCTCCACAGAGAGCTGGTCATCTCCTCCCCATACCGTGCTGCAGAGTGCAGCTGTCTGGGAGCTGACCTTGTCTGTGAAGACAGAGGCAAAAAAAGCATTGAGTACACTAGCTTTCTCCACATCCTCTGTCACTAGGTTCCCTCCCTCATTCAGCAAGGGGCCCACACTTTCCTTGACTTTCTTCTTGTTGCTAACATACCTGAAGAAACCCTTCTTGTTACTCCTAACATCTCTGGCTAGCTGCAACTCCAAGTGTGATTTGGCCTTCCTGATTTCACACCTGCATGCCTGAGCAATACTTTTATACTCCTCCCTGGTTATTTGTCCAATCTTCCACTTCTTGTAAGCTGTTTTTTTGTGTTTAAGACGAGCAAGGATTTCACTGTTAAGCCAAGCTGGTCGCCTGCCATATTTACTTTTCTTCCTACACATTGGGATGGTTTGTTCCTGCAACCTCAATAAGGATTCTTTAAAATACAGCCAGCTTTACTTATCACCTTATTATCTTCTAGGTGTTTGCAAATTGATGCTTGATTATTTGCTTATTTTTCCAGTTACTGAAGTTCAACTGACTGGTCTGTAATTCCCTGGGTTGTCCTTATTCTTCTTTGAATAGATTGGCAGTATGTTTGCTCTCTTCCAGTCCTTTGGAGACTTTCCCGTCTTCCATGAGTTTTTGAATGTAATCGCTAAAGGCTCAGTCAGCTCCTTGAGTATTCTAGAATCTATTTCATCAGGCCCTGCCAACATGAAGACATCTAACTTTTCTAAGACCACATCTGCACTGTCATCTACGTCAGCAGAACTTGTGTTTTGGAAAAAATACCCCACTGATTGACACAAGTTTTGCTGGAATAAGCGGTAGTGTGCATGATACGATGTTGGCAGGAGAGCTGACATAGCTACCACCGCTTGTTGAGGTGATTTTACTATGTCGACGGGAGAGCGCTCTCCTGTTGGCATAGAGTGGCTACCCGAGCGATCTTAGCAGATGCATTGGTACAGCTGTGCTGCTGTAAACTCACTGGTGTAGACATGGCCTAAGTAATTTTTAACTTCTTTCCTTGTTTTACCCTCAGATCCCACCTTACTTTCACTGGTGTTCACTTTTAGATGTCCTATCACTACTAACATTTTTGGTGAAAACTGAATAAAAAAGGCATTTAGCACTTCTGCCATTTCCACATTTTCTGTCATTGTCTTCCCCCCCGATTGAGTAATGGGCCTATCCTGTCCTTGGTCTTCCTCTTGCTTCTAATGTATTTGTAGAATGTTTTCTTGTTACCCTTTGTCATTAGGTAAATTCATCTCATTCTGTGCCTTGGCCCTTCTAATTTTGTCCCTACATGCTTGTATTGTTTTTTTTGTATTTGGCCTTCACATGTAAGCAACTTCTGAAATTTTGTCCCTGTCCTCCTGGGATTCCTGGAAAAAAATTAACGGACAGTTGCAGGATTAACGGACCGTTGCAGGATATAACCATCCTAAATCTTGTGTATATGACAGAACTGAACAGATCACCACATTTGAGATTGGGAAGGAATGACAAGCCATACAGTGTGAAGCATATCGATTTCCACTAATGAGTTAAAAGGCATGATGTAACATTTCCTTCTCCCCAAATACTTCAATTATAGGGACTCCATGTGCAGTAGCTTTTCACCACTAGGCCCCTACGTCCAAATCTTGAATGATTTGTCATTGCATATTAGTTATCACCACTGCATAATTCTGCTTGATGGTCTGTGCTCTTTAAGCTAAGGACTAGAATAGCAGGAGGCACAGGCCAAGATTGAAGTATGTGGGAGAATCTTATTTTTCCAAAACAACTCTTCTTGTGAGACAATGCTATTGACTAAAACTTTGCTGAGTTGTGTTTTGTATTGTGTTCAGTGCAGGGTTTGGATGCAGTGTAGTAAATAAGGGCAGGGGCAGAGAGAGATTGAGAAAAGCATAGCGAGTGTGTTACTTTGCAACCTTAATGTTCTTTTAACATGTGTTTTAATGTAACGTATTAGATTCCAGAAGTTTGGCACCAAAGCTGAATGTTATCCTAGGAATATTAACTAGAGCATGTTGCACATAGTAGACTATATACCGTGTTGTATATGCGGCCAAACAAGCTTTACTGTGACAGCGTTATTTTTCATTTTGACTTTTGTTTCAGACAGTAGCTTCAATGTTAGTATAAAAAAGCTAAGGTTAACGTAACAAGTTTTAATAGTGCCATCACCCTTTCATCCAGCCTGGAATTCCCTGTTAACAGGAAGAGAAGACTGTTTAGAATGCATGTTACTTTTGGAAATCGGTACTTTGTCACACAGTGCACAACCACTCTTTACAGTTCTAGCACAGTGGTTCTCAACCCATGGCCCAATCAGCATACAGCTGCGACCCATGTAGATGTACAGGTAGTGTGTGTGTGTGTGTGTATGTATGTATATATATATATATATATATATATATATATAGTGCGTGGATGTGGCCCATGTAACACACAGAGCTGCATATGTGGCCCACAATGGTAAATAGGTTGAGAACCACTGTTCTAGCTGTTTAAAAAATCTAAATTGGGTACATTAAACTCCCAGCAGCCTTGTACCTCGAAACCCAATGGGGGCTGGGAGTGTATGAATGGGCTTATAAAGTGCCCTCTCATGTTTTCATGGTCTACTTGATTTTGTGTTCTGGAATGCAACTATAAAATTGCAAATGCAGTTTAGGTTGCTGTTGCTACTATTGTATTTTAAGCTGACGCTGCTAGTATACAGTTGGCTCTGTAATGGTAGATTTGTTTTTCTATGGGATCAAGACTTCCTCTGAAACCCCTTGCAGCTGTCCCTAAGCACAGAAGTATTACCAGTTCAGAAGCATGAAATTAAATTGTGCTTATGAATTCTCCATGCTTATTGTAAGTTTTGCAGTGATGTAGCTCGTCAATTGAAGTTTTTGGGGCGGGGGGGGTGTTATAGGAGAAGTGGAGCTAGAGAATTTCTAATTTCTGTCTTTAGAGACAGGTTTCAGAGTGGTAGCCATGTTAGTCTGTATCAGCAAAAAGAACGAGGAGTATTTGTGGCACCTTAGAAACTAACAAGTTTGAAAAAACTCATACAGATACAGACAGACATCATTTTCCTTTCCAAATGCAAACAGATGGACATCATACCAAAAGAACTGAAGGTAAAAAATCCATTACAATCTACATACCACACAGACTATGTTGAGAGATTGTGCCACACGCTCTCAAAGAAACTGCAAAACCATCTGATCAACATCCTATACAGCAAATAGGGAAAGATTAAGGGTATGTCTACACTACGGGATTATTCCGATTTTACATAAACCGGTTTTGTAAAACAGATTGTATAAAGTCGAGTGCACGTGGCCACACTAAGCACGTTAATTCGGCAGTGTGCGTCCATGTACCGAGGCTAGTGTCGATTTCCGGAGCGTTACACTGTGGGTAGCTATCCCATAGTTCCCGCAGTCTCCCCCGCCCCTTGGAATTCTGGGTTGAGATCCCAGTGCCTGATGGGGCAAAAAACATTGTCGCGGGTGGTTCTGGGTACAGCGTCACCCCTTCCTCCGTGAAAGCAGCAGCAGACAACCGTTTCGCGCCTTTTTTCCTGGGTGAACTGTGCAGATGCCATAGGACACCAAGCATGGACCCTGCTGAGCTCAAGACAGCAATCATGGACGTTGTAAACACCTCGCGCATTCTCGTGTAGTCTATGCTGAACCGGGACCTGCAAAACCAGGCGAGGAGGAGGCGGCTACAGCAGCACGGCGACGAGAGTGATGAGGACATGGACACAGAATTCTCTCAAACCGCGGGCCCCTGTGCTTTGGAGATCCTGATGGTAATGGGGCTGGTTCTAGCCATTGAACGCTGATTTTGGGCCCGGGAAACAAGCACAGACTGGTGGGACCGCATAGTTTTGCAGGTTTGGGACGATTCCCAGTGGCTGCGAAACTTTTGCATGCGTAAGGGCACTTTCATGGAACTTTGACTTGCTTTCCCCTGCCCTGAAACGCCAGAATACCAAGATGAGAGCAGCCCTCCCAGTTGAGAAGTGAGTGGCAATAGCCCTCTGGAAGCTTGCAACGCCAGACAGCTACCGGTCAGTCGGGAATCAGTTTGGAGTGGGCAAACCTACTGTGGGGGCTGCTGTGATGCAAGTAGTCAAAGCAATCATTAAGCTGCTGCTATGAAAGGTTGTGACTCTGGGAAATGTGCAGGTCATAGTGGATGGCTTTGCTGCAATGGGATTCCCTAACTGTGGTGGGGCGATAGATGGAACCCATATCCCTATCTTAAAGGTAATAAAGGTAATAATTGGAGATATACCAATCTCCTAGAACTGGAAGGGACCTTGAAAGGTCATCGAGTCCAGCCCTCTGCCTTCACTAGCAGGACCAATTTTTGCCCCAGATCCCTAAGTGGCCCCCTCAAGGATTGAACTCACAACCCTGGGTTTAGCAGGCCAATGCTCAAACCACTGAGCTATCCCTCCCCCCTCCACTGAGGCACCGGAGCACCAGGCCACCCAGTACGTAAACCGCAAGGGTTACTTTTCCATGGTGCTGCAAGCACTGGTGGTGGATCACAAGGGACGTTTCACCAACATCCACGTGGGATGGCCGGGAAGGGTTCATGACACTCGCGTCTTCAGGAACACTACTTTGTTTAAATGGCTGCAGCAAGGGAATTACTTTCCAGACCAGAAAATAACCGTTGGGGATGTTGAAATGCCTGTAGTTATCCTGGGGGACCCAGCCAACCCTTTGATGCCATGGCTCATGAAGCCATACACAGGCAGCCTGGACAGTAGTCAGGAGCTGTTCAACTACAGGCTGAGCAAGTGCAGAATGGTGGTAGAATGGGCCTTTGGCCGTTCAAAGAGACGCTGGCGCACATTACTGACTCGCTCAGACCTCAGCCAAACCAATGTCCCCTTTGTTATTGCTGCTTGCTGTGTGCTCCACAATCCCTGTGAGAGTAAGGGGGAGACCTTTATGGCGGAGTGGGAGGCTGAGGCAAATCACCTGGCCGCTGATTATGCGCAGCCAAACACCAGGGTGATTAGAAGAGCACACCAGGAAGCGGTGCGCATCAGAGAAGCTTTGAAAACGAGTTTCATCACTGGCCAGGTTAGGGTGTGACTGCTGTGTTTGTTTCCCCTTGATGAACCCCCTTTCCCCCTTGATTGACTCATTCCCTGTAAGCAACCCACCCTCCCCCTTTGATTACAGCTTGCTTAAGGAAATAAAGTCACTATCGTTTAAAAATCATGTGTTCTTTATTAATTCATTATAAAAAGAGGGAGAGAACTGAGAAGGTAGCCCGGGTGTGGTTTGGGAGGAGGATAGGAGGGAAGGAAAAGGCCACTAAAAAAATTTCACAATAATGACAGCCTTTTGGTTGGGCTGTACACGGGTGGAGTGGGCGGGTGCACAGAGCCTCCCCCCACGCGTTCTTACACTTCTGGGTGAGGAGGATGTGGAACATGGTGAGCGGTGAGGATGGTTATACAGGGGCTGCAGCGGCACTCTGTGATCCTGCTGCCGTTCCTGAATCTCCACCAGATCCCGGAGCATGTCAGTTTGATCACGCAGCAGCCCCAGAGTTGCATCCCACCACCGCTGATCTTCCTGCCTACACCGCTGATCTTCCTGCCGCCACCTCTCATCTCGAGCGTCCCTCCTGTCCTCACGTTCACTGGCATCTTTCCTGTAATTTGATACCATGTCCTTCCACTCATTCAGATGAGCTCTTTCATTGTGGGTCATTTCCATGATTTCTGAGAACATTTCGTCTTGTCTTTTTTTTTTCCGCCGCCTTATCTGAGAGAGCCTTCGGGATGGAGTAGGGAGGCTTGAAAAATTTGCAGCTGCATGAGGGAGGGGAAAAAAGGGAGAGAAGTATTTAAAAAGATACATTTTACAGAACAATGCTTATACTCTTTCACGGTGAACAACACTATTCACCTTACATAGCACATGTGATTTCACTACAAGGTCGCATTTTATATCTTAATATTGAGTGCCTGCGGCTCTGGTGTTAGAGATCTCACAGACGCAGGTCCGGGCAGCAGAATTCGGCTTGCATGCGGTCATGGTAAGCCATTGTCTTTCGGCTTCTGCAGCCTTCATCTATCCAGCGCCCTCCTTTACCACATAGCAAGCAAAGCCCGTTCAGTGCTGCTACTTTCCTGTTAACATGCAGCAGCAGAAACCACCCCTCCATCCAATTCTCTGGGATGATCGCTTTACCCCTCCCCCCACCGCGTATCCCTGCTAGCCAAACGCGAAAAAGCTCAGCGCCAATCACCCCCCCCCCCCCGCCCGCTTGGCTACCTGTAAGGAAGGATTTCTTTTAAGCAACAGGCAAACAGCCCAGTAGGAATGCCCATCTCTGTCCCCTTAATTAAATTCCTGAATTTCAACCAGGTTACCATGAACGATATCACTCTCCTGAGGATAACACAGCGAGATAAAGAGCGGATGTTGCTTGAATGCCAGCAAACACCGGGACCATACGCAGCTAGGCTTTGTCATGCAATGATACCAGATTACTTGCTACATGCATGGCGTGGTCAAGTGTCCTACCATGGAGGACGGAATAAGGCTGCCCTGCCCAGAAACCTTCTGCAAAGGCTTTTGGAGTACCTCCAGGAGAGCTTCATGGAGATGTCTCTGGAGGATTTCCGCTCCATCCCCAGACATGTTAACAGACTTTTCCAATAACTGTACTGGCCGCGAATGCATCCCAAGTCCTCAGGGCAAAGTAATCATTAAAAAACACTTGCTTTTAAACCATGTCTTATATTTACAAGGTACACTCACCAGAGGTCCCTTCCATGGCTTCATTATCTGGGATAGTTGCTTGGGAGGGCTGGGAGGGTAATTCCGTCAGGGTGAGAAAAAGCTCCTGGCCGTTGGGGAGAACGGAGTGCTGTGTGCTCTCTGCAAGCTCATCCTCCTCTTCCTCCTCCTCATCTTCCCCGTCCGCAGAATTCTGAGCCATGGCTGCGATTACCACCCCCACCTCGGAATCCATGGACAGGGGTGGGGTACTGGTGGCGGACCCCCCTAGAATTGCATGCAGCTCAGCATAGAAGCGGCATGTTTTCGGCCCTGCCCCGGACCTTCCGTTTGCTTCTTTGGTTTTCTGGTAGGCTTGTCTGAGCTCCTTAACTTTCACACGGCACTGTACTGAGTCCCTGGTGTGGCCTCCCTGCATCATGGCCTTGGAAATTTTTTCAAATGTTTTTTCATTTCGTCTTTTGGAACGGAGTTCTGTTAGCACGGAATCCTCCCCCTATACAGCGATCAGATCCAGTATCTCCTGTGCAGTCCATGCTGGAGCTCTTTTTCGATTCTCAGGAGACTGCGTTGTTACCTGTGCTGATGAGCTCTGCGTGGTCACCTGTGCTGATGAGCTCTCCACGCTGGCCAAACAGGAAATGAAATTCAAAAGTTCGTGGGGCTTTTCCTGTCTACCTGGCCAGTGCATCCGAGTTCAGATGGCTTTCCAGAGCGGTCACAATAGTGCACTGTGGATAGCTCCTGGAGGCCAATACCATCGATTTGCGGCCACACTAACCTAATCCAACATGGCAATACCGATTTGAGCGCTACTCCCCTCGTCGGGGAGGAGTACAGATATCGGTATTAAGAGCCCTTTATGTCGATATAAAGCGCTTCGTTGTGTGGACGGGTGCAGCGTAAAATCGGTTTAACGCTGCTAAATTCGGTATAAACGCGTAGTGTAGACCAGGCTTAAGAATGAGCTCTCAAAACTGGATATTCTCATAAAAAACCAACCTTCCACACAAACTTCCTTGTGGCTGGACTTCACAAAAACTAGACAAGCCATTTACAACACACACTTTGCTTCTGCCACAAGGGGCCATAACAGTGGTTCCCTTAACGCACCCAACAATATTGTTAATCTATCCAGCTATACTCTTAGCCTGGCAGAAGAATCCGTCCTATCTCAGGGCCTCTCCTTCTGCCCCTCTACCCCCACGAACATGATACATTTCTGTGGTGACCTATAAAAGCAGCAAAGAGTCCTGTGGCACCTTATAGACTAACAGATGTATTGGAGCATGAGCTTTCATGGGTGAATACCCACTTCGTCGGATGTGGTGACCTAGAATCCTACTTTCGACATCTCAAACTCAAGGAATATTTCCAAGACACCTCTGAACAGCATACTAAACCACAGAAACCTTCCTACCAACACTACAAAAAGAAGGATTCTGCGTGGACTCTTCCTGAAGGTCGAAACAACAGACTGGACTTCTACATAGAGTGCTTCCGCCAACGTGCACGGGCTGAAATTGAGGAAAAGCAGCATCACTTGCCCCATAACTTCAGCCGTGCAGAACACAATGCCGTCCACAGCCTCAGGAACAACTGACATAATAAAAAAGGCTGACAAAGGAGGTGCTGTTGTCATTATGAATAGGTCGGAATATGAACGAGAGGCTGCTAGGCATCTCTCTAACACCACGTTCTACAGGCCATTACTTTCTGATCCCACTGAGGGTTACCATAAGAAACTAAACGGTCTGCTCAAGAAACTCCGTGAAAAAGCACAGGAACCAATGTGCACAGACATACCCCTAGAACCCTGACCAGGGTATTCTATCTGCTACCTAAAATCCATAAACCTGGAAATCCTGGACACCCCATCATCTCAGGCATTGGCACCCTGACAGCAGGATTGTCTGGCTATGTAAACTCTCTCCTCAGGCCTTACGCTACCAGCACTCCTAGCTATGTTCGAGACACCACTGACTTCCTGAGGAAACTACAATCCATTGGTAATCTTCCTGAAAACACCATCCTGGCCAGTATGGATGTAGAAACCCTCTAAATCAACATTCCACACAAAGATGGGCTACAAGCTGTCAGGAACAGTATCCCCGATAATGTCACAGCAAACCTGGTGGCTGAACTTTGTGACTTTGTCCTCACCCACAACTATTTCACGTTTGGGGACAATGTATATCTTCAAGTCACTGGCACTGCTATGGGTACTCGCATGGCCCCACAGCATGCCAACATTTTTATGGCTGACTTAAGGGACAAGAGCTGAGGAAGCGTTCTAATGTCCCTACTCTACTTGTGCTACATTGATGACAGCTTCATCATCTGGACCCCTGGAAAAGAAGCTCTTGAAGAATTCCGCCATGATTTCAACAATTTCCCTCGCACCATCAGCCTCAGCCTGGGACCAGTCCACACAAGAGATCCACTTCCTGGACACTACAGTGCTAATAAGCGATGGTCACATAAACAATACCCTATACCAGAAACCTACTGACTGCTACACTTGCCAACATGCCTCCAGTTTTCATCCAGACCACATCACACGATCCATTATCTACAGCCAAGCTCTAAGATACAATCACATTTTCTCCAGTCCCTCAGACAAACATCTACAAGATCTCTATCAAGCATTCTTAAAACTACAATACCCACCTTCTGAAGTGAAGTTACAGATTGACAGAGCCAGAAGAGTACCCAGGAGTCACCTACTCCAGGACAGGCCCAACAAAGAAAGTAACAGAACACCACTAGCCTTCACCTTCAGCCCCCAACTAAAACCTCTCCAGCGCATCAAGGATCCACAACATATCTTAAAGGACGATCCCTCACTCTCTCAGGTCTTGGGAGACAGGCCAGTCCTCGCTTACAGACAGCCCTCCAACCTGAAGCAAATACTCACCAGCAGCCACACAACAAAAACACTAACCCAGGAACCTATCCTTGCAACAAAGCCCGTTGCTAACTCTGTCCACATATCTATTAAAGGGACACCATCATAGGACCTAATCACATCAGCCATACCATCAGAAGCTCGTTCACCTGCATATCTACCAGTGTGATATATGCCATCATGTGCCAGCAATGCCCTTCTGCCATGTACATTGGCCAAACCGGACAGTCTCTATGCAAAAGAATAAATGGACACAAATCAGATGTCAAGAATTACAACATTCAAAAACCAGTGAGAGAACACTTCAACCTCCCTGGACACTCAATTACAGACCTCAAAGGTGCAATGCTTCAACAAAAAACTTCAAAAACAGACTCCAGAGAGAAACTGTAGAACTGGAATTAATTTGCAAACTAGACACCATTAAATTAGGCTTGAATAAAGACTGGGAGTGGATGGTTCATTACACAAACTAAAAGCTATTTCCCCATGCTAATTTTTCCCCTACTGTTACTCACACTTTCTTGTCAAGTGTTGGAAATGGGCCATCCTGATTATCACTACAAAAGTTATTTTTTCTCCTCCTGATAATAGCCCACCTTAATTGATTAGTCTCATTAGAGTTGGTATGTCAACCCCCATTTTTTCATGTATTTTCCACTACATGTGTTTGATTAAGTGGGTTTTAGCCCACAAAAGCTTATGCCCAAATACATTTGTTTGTCTTTAGAGAAGTTTAAATTTAATTCCAGGGAATTCACAGAAGCACCCCTTTAACATCGTTTTTTATAATTGGATGCTTGGGCTGAAATGCTGTTTCTCTGAGGATCCAGTCCTTCCTCAGTTGCTCTAGAACAGGCTATGGCTGTGGAGCCACATGCGGCTCTTCAGACGTTAATATGCGGCTCCTTGTATAGGCACCAATTCCAGGGCTGGAACTACAGGCGCCAACTTTCCAATGTGCTGGGGGGCGCTCACTTCTCAACCCCTGGTTTTCCCACAGGCTCTGTCCCCACTCCACCCCTTCACACCCCCCCTCCCCCAGCCTCCTGCACACTATGAAACAGCTCATCAGGAGGTGTGGAGAGGGAGAGGGAGGGGGAGGCGAGGTGCTGATCGGCAGGGCTGCTGATGTATTACTGTGTCTCTTTGGCAATGTATATTGGTAAATTCTGGCTCCTTCTCAGGCTCAGGTTGGCCACCGCTGCTCTAGAAAATCTACAACATCCTAGTGAGCAGCAGCTTATAGAAGTTTGTAAATGTAGTGCAGTAATGAACTCAGCAGCAAAATCAATAGACCTAGCGTATAATATTGGAACAAGCCAGGCAGTCTGGAGCAACTATTCACAAAGTTTCAAAGGAGACAGAAGCTGTGTGGTATATTAAACCAAAATTATGTCATTGGTACAGTACAAATTCAAGGGCTGTGACAGACTTCAGGGGCACTCCAAAAATAAATAAATAAAAAAAAAATAAAAAAAAAATCAAGCTTAGGTGCTTACCTGTCCACTTAACAAGAAAATCCCTCCTCTTCCCCTTTTAATGCGGGGAGAGAGGGGTCCTTTGGAATGGACATAGCTTCTGCTTGCCATTGATTCAGGGCCTCCTGTGGTGATGACTTCATTTGTCAGTCTAATCCAGGGGTAGGCAACTTATGGCACGTGTGCCAAAGGTGGCACATAAGCTGATTTTCAATGGCACTCACACTGCTTGGGTCCTGGGTACCGGTCTGGGGGGCTCTGCATTTTAATTTAATTTTAAATGAAGCTTCTTAAACACTTTCAAACCTTATTTACTTTACATACAACAATAGTTTAGTTATATATTATAGACTTATAGAAAGAGACCTTCTAAAAACGTTAGTGTATTACTGGCACACGAAATTTTAAATCAGAGTGAATAAATGAAGACTCGGCACATCACTTCTGAAAGGTTGCCGACCCCTTGAATCCTTCATACTCACCTTTTCTTACCTCACACATTGAGATGCCAACAGCTAGGGAAGCCCAAGCAACAGCTACCTATCAGTTCTGCAGTATCGTTGAATGGATGTATTAAGACTAAGTGGGGGTAACTTAGTTTAAACCAACAAACAAACCCTCAGGGGGAAATACCTCAATTGTTACTGTTTTCTTTTTATAAACAAGCTCTTATCCTTCTAAACTTTGGAGTCTTAAGCAGTTGGGGGAGCCAGGAACCTTTTAAACCATGTTTTAACCATGACACCTCTTATTCTACTATATCTGACATGCATCCGACGAAGTGGGTATTCACCCGCGAAAGCTCATGCTCCTGTTAGTCTATAAGGTGCCACAGGACTCTTTGCTGCTTTTACTATATCTGTGTCCACAGTTCTGAGTCCTTCACAATGAAATGTGGGTATTGCCAATATTCCCCAGTGAATCCACTTTTGAAACCAAAATTCCAAAAATATAAACCCAGTCTGGGTAAGGTTGGCTTTCAAATTTGGGGGTGAATAGATAAGTTTTCAAGTCATGGTTGGCAGCTCCATATGCACTTCCTGAAATTTAAAGGCGGAAGGCCTGGACTTGCCCGCTTGCTGACACTGGAGGGCAGATGGCTCTTTGAGTAGCCAGACTGGAATGCTGTCAGATCTATGGAAAACCTGCCTTATTTATAGCTAGGGATAGGAAGGTTTGATTTTAAATCAAAGCAATTTAAATCGCCAATTTTAATCGTGATTTAAGTCAGCAAGCTGGAAACCTTGATTTAAATCATTAGTTTTAATAGTGTTTTGCATTTGTACTTTTTTCCTTAAAAAGAAACAAAAAAAACAAAAAGTTGATTCTTATTAGTTAGTAACCATTAAAACATGTTGATTTGCATCTAAAAATAGCTTTTAGACTAAATTTAGTTCTTCTTTTTGCTAACCAGGAGGGTACACTCTGGCTCAGATTCTCAGAGGTATTTAAGATTCAGACTTGCATTGAAATCACAGGACTTTGAGGATCTGAGCCTCTATCTGTACACCTTTATTTAAATAGTTATATAGCTTAATTTACATTTATTCTGATTATTAGTTTTTACATTTTTATGTTGAAAAACTATGAAAGATGCATTTCTTCTTTACCAGATTAACTTTTTACTCATGATTTCTGGTGATCTATTTGGATGGAAATTCAAATGCAGCTAAAAATGCACAAAAAGAACGTTTTAATGTTTTATTAAACTACATTAAGTGCTGGATACATACAAAAATTATCAAAACATGTTTTGCATTTCAAACCAATTTATTAAACAAAGGAAGTGTTACTGGTAGTTAATAAATTGAGTTAATTTGTTTCTGGTCATCACATCTTTCAAGATTTTAAAACTAGTAGATCTCATCCTTTCATACCTAGTTTTTATTCATAGATTGGAAGAGGAAAACAAGCTTTCCTGCTTTTTCAACTCCTAATTGATTTCTTAACTTTGAATGAACATTGAACTGAACTAGTTTACACTGAAATGTTGAAGTGTTTATACTAAACCGGTTGAAGATGCTCATGTTGTCTAAGCTGGTTTAGCACTTCAACAAACTCTTGACTCCAGGTACTTAGCCAGTGTCGTCTATGAGTTTAATGGTTTAACTTTCTTAAAACTTGGTAGTAAACACACACTGCTTAGTTTTTGGATATAAATGATTTTAAGTAGATTGTTTAGGCCTTAACTTAGTTTGTCAATTTCAAATTTAATTTTAAATAGGTTTATTTAAAAAAAATAAACATACTTGTTTGAAATAAAAAAAAAACTGGCAAGGCAAAAAATCAATTTTTAATTAAAAATATATTTTTATCCATCCTAATTAGAGCATGGGCTAGGAGAGGGTGCGGAGGGAACCAGAATCCTAGTTTTTATGGAGTAGAAACTTGCCAGCATGGAATGCTAGTGCAAGTTGGAAGTAGGGGAGGGAGCTCGACTCAAGTCAGCCATTAGGGCTTGGCTACACTTACAAATTTGCAGCGCTGCAGCAGGGTGTGAAAACACACCCTCTCCAGCGCTGCAAATTGCGGCGCTGCAAAGCGCCAGCGTGGTCAAAGCCCCAGCGCTGGGAGCACGGCTCCCAGCGCTGTCCGTTATTCCCCACAGGGAGGTGGAGTACGGACAGCGCTGGGAGAGCTTTCTCCCAGCGCTGGCGCTTTGACTACACTTAGCGCTTCAAAGCGCTGCCGCGGCAGCGCTGCCGCAGCTGCGCTTTGAAGTGTAAGTGTAGCCAAAGCCTTAGTGTCTTGCTACTTTTACTGCTGGGCTTCCCTCCAATTTTCTTCCTGCTGTGCTGCTCACCGGCAGTACGTTTGAGACCTGGCTGACTACAGCTAAAATGATTGCTCTAAATCAGTGTGGAATAATTTTTCTTGATTTAGACATCCTTCTAACCCTGAGAGTTCAAGTTATCTTTTAAATCACTTGGTCTAGCAGACTGGTCCCATAGTGAACGTACAGAGGTCCAAGATCTGATCATGTTCACTACAATTGCATTGGCCTGTGAATTGTTGTGTAAATACCTAGTAGTTTCTCTTATATTAAACTGGAATTTCCCTTTAAAGAACAAAGATGGCTTGCTTGCTTTTTGTAAGGGAGGTATTCTGAACTGGTTATCCTCCTAGACAGCCAGTAGAGTTCGTGAGCACTGTTACAAGAGGTGGATCCATTTTAGGCCATTAAAATGTACAGCGTAGGAGTTCCCTGAAATGCAGCTAAGCTCAGTTCCTAATTTTTCCATTTTCATGGCCTAAATTAGCCCTGCAAAATTCTGCTTGCCCACTCATATGGAGTGAATCACTTTTCTTGACAGGTGATTAAAATGTCATAAGTTTTCTTTTGAGGGAGGAGTTTTCGGAGGGAGGAATAGCTCAGTGGTTTGAGCATTGACCTGCTAAACCCAGGGTTGTGAGTTCAATCCTTGAGGGGGCCATTTAGGGATCTGGGGCAAAAATCTGGGGATTGGTCCTGCTTTGAGCAGGGGGTGGGGACTAGATGACCTCCTGAGGTCCCTTCAGACCCTGATATTCTATGAACTTTTCTGTGGCATTTGATACCCTAGATCACCAAATACTCTCACCTCACCCTAGGGACCTGCAGGGTAAACGGAAATACCCTGAAATGGTTAGGTTCTTCCGCATAGACCTAACTCACAGGGTCAGTTTGGGCTGGGCAACTGTTCCTCCACCTCCAAAGGCCCTCTCACTTGCAGGAGGCTGTCTTCTCGTGTTATTCAGTGTCTATATGAAGCTATTGGGGGAGATGGTGAGACATAATGAGTTGAATGCAGATGACACCCAGATTGACATTTCCTTTGTCAAACATGCAACTCTGGCTCCTACCTTTCTCAGTCCCTAGCCAAAGCCAGCACTCCGAGCTATTTGCTAGTTAAAACTGAATGCAGACAATATTGGAATAATGCATGCAGAATGGCTGCACTTCAGAGAACATTCCTCCTCTGTCACTCCCGCTGGCCTGGGCATCCATACTGCCTGTCTGCAGCTTTGGGGTCTTCTCGCTGTCATTGAATGCCCAATAAGTCATCGCGACAAAAGGTCACTTCATCTGCTCAGAATATTGGAATAAATTACACCGTCAACCAGTAGGAGATATCTGAGAGTGTAGGAAATAGAACTTTCATAGGAGCTGGACCTAGGCAGTGGAACATACTTTCACAAGAGAAAAGCGTGACCATGTAGCTTGCCACTTTCACATCTAAATATAAAAATCATTTTTTAACTTGTCTTGCATGCACTACACACCCACTTGTATATCTCTCAAACACAATAGAGAGAACCCTGTAAACTAGTCTGATTGCTTCTCCTGCACTCAGATGCTGTGGAGTTTGTGGGACCATATAAGTACCTAGGTAGAACATTGCAGTGAATAGATTGTGTCTTGGTTTGTAAACGTCTGTTGTTGTTCTGAGAGTAAACGTAGCTAAACTATGAAATGAATATTTCTGCACTCTAATTTATTTTAGACCAGACTTTTGCTTTTTTTTTCTGGACCTACACAGTCAGGGAAGGAAGGATGTGTTTTGCAGTGACTGGATCCAGCAACATCCAGACTTAGTCTGATACATCTTTCAGCTGCTAAAGTCATTTCAGACCTGTGTATACTCACTGCCTTGTTTATCAGATCTGAATGAAAAGCAAGCTATAGCTCCACTGGCTTCTTACGGTTTCTGCCATGCAACTTCTTGTCTGCAGACTCTCACCCTCTCAATCTGAGGTAGCTGACAAGCGTGCACTCATTGTAACCTCAGTTCATCTGAGGGGATGAGTTAGGTTGCAGACAAGGAATGGTACTAATGTTGCTCTTCCCCATACCAAAACCTGTGCCTCTGCCTTTCAATGTTTTCTCCATGGCAGCTGCTGAGTTGCACTGTTCTAATTTTTCTTACCTATTCTGACTTATCAGAGGCAGAAACCCTCAGGGTGCCAACTTATCTCCTTTGTGTAGAAGCCTCATACTCTTCCTTGGACTAGTTTGCTACACCTTAGAGCTTAGTGACTGCTCGTCTTCTTGCCTCAGCAGAATCTTCCAAATACATTTAGATTATAAAAATAATAGAATCATAGATTATCAGGGTTGGAAGAGACCTCAGGAGGTATCTAGTCCAACCCCCTGCTCAAAACAGGATCAATTCCCAACTAAATCATCCCAGCCAGGGCTTTGTCAAGCCTGACCTTAAAAACCTCTAAGGGATGAGATTCCACCACCTCCCTAGGTAACCCGTTCCAGTGCTTCACCACTCTCTGAGTGAAAAAGATTTTCCTAATATACAACCTAACTTGTATACTGCAACTTGAGACCATTACTCCTTGTTCTGTCATCAGGTACCACTGAGAACAGTCTAGATCCATCCTGTCCAAAGAGTTGTGGATTATTGAGATTCAGCCTCTAGAAAGAATGTTGATGGCCTCTATCAGCATTACATTTCCGTAACGGGACTGTTGGACAAACATGGAAAGAGCATCTGCAAAAATCCTTAATGTGGTTCTACTCTGTAAGATGACTGTCCGCTAGCTAATCATATTTCTGTGTGTTTGAGTCCAGAGTCTGAGTATGGACAAAGTTACTATTTTGTCCTCCTGTTGGCTCTGCAGCTGTATTCTTGCTTCTGTATCAACAAGATTAACTAAAAGTTACTACTTTCACTTGGGTTGCCAAATCTCTATTACTGGTATCTATTGGGTTTTCGGGAAACGGGGCGGGCAAAGCCCGCCCCATGCTAACAGATCCCCCCCAGCCTAAGGGGAGGTTCCACAGGGCCTCAGAAACCCACTAATTGCGGGGGACAACTAATAAAAGAACAGGGACAGGAGTGCGGTCAAAGGGTCATAAGAAGGGAGTCTGATGGGGACACTGAGCAGAGAACCCCGGACAGCGCCCACTGCTCCTCGAAGGCATCAAGGGAGCCAGCGGACTCCGCCCAGAGGAACTCCGCTCGGAGACGTGAACGGACTAGGGATCGGAAACAAGCCCCACAGTCGCAGGAGTTTCCATTGGCCAACCGCCTCTCCCTGGTCACGTAGATGGCCATCTTAGCCAGGGCGAGGAGGAGGTTGACCAGGAGGTCCCGCGACTTCGTGGGGCCACGGATAGGGAGTGCATGGAGAAGGAGGTGGGGGGAAAAGTGCAGCCAGAAACGCAATAGGATATTGGTGAGGAGCTGGTATAGGGGCTGCAGCCTGGTGCACTCTACGTAAACGTGCGCCAGGGTCTCCCTCACGCTCTATTACTGGTAGTGAGGCACAGACCTGTAAACCCTGCCTGGGACTCAACTCTCAGGATGACTTTGCAGAATTAGCAGGGTTTGGGGGGGAGGGGGGGATGTGGAGTTATGTTGACTGAATGTGCTTGATTTGTAGTGAATAAACCTGGAGCCCTTGTGCTTAGTCATCCTTAGATTGAAATTGCACTTTAAGCATTTATTCAAAGCAGCTGGCTGTTTGGTATTTATACGTGTAACAAGGTTCCCACCAAGTGATTTCTACTTTTAACCGGACAGTGATAGAAACAAGGAGAACTAGCCCTAGGATTCAGTGCAGTTTTGTTCTTACTGCTCAGATACTGTGGATCATTAAAACCATGGAGCACCTTTCATTCTATTTACTGTAGCTCCTGGGAGCAGCAACACAGGTCAAGCCATCTTCACCCTTAACTGACTTTCTCTGGCTTCTGTAAAAGCAGACCTTTAATATATTCTTGTACTAATATTGTTTGGTTTTTGGCTTCCCAGTTTGATGTCACTGCATCTCATTTTAGTGTCTTTTCTGAACGATGTGTCTGCTGCTTTCATGTCTGAAAAGATCAGTAACTTAGAAGAAAGGAGGGGAAGGGTTTGGCAGGGTCAGCAGAGATGGTTGGGGAATCCCAATTTTTTGGAACACAGAGAAACATGTTTTGTTGCAGAATACAGGAGTTATGAGATGGCTTTGTATTAGAAGCAGTGTCTCACAGAGTAAAAAAACAAAAAAAAACCTGTTTCTAAGACTAAAAATTGCTTCTGGTTTTCTTTGACATTTTAACCCTTCACTGTAAATGTACAGAGTTGCATTTACGTTTGGGTGGCAGTTCATGCTCATACATTTGGACATAATTTATATTGCATCAGCTAGGCATTCTTGGCCAGGGCACACCTGCTCAAGTAGAAACAGTTGTTCCAATTGATTTAAATGAATTTCAGCCCTGCTTGCCTTTTTTTAGGTTGTTCCCTTTGCTTAGTAAGAAAAATGAAATAGCCATAGCATCAAGGGAGTTGGGGGTGCTGACTGTCTTAGGCGTGTGTGATGTTTTCATTGGCTTTTAAGCAAATATAATATGCAGTGTGAGTCCTCCAAACAGATTTGCTTTTAAAACACTAATTATCAAGTAGGGGTTTCCTACTGATAAATTACAATGCAAGATTTGTTTCCTATCTTTTACTAAATGTGGAACTAGAGACCATATAAAGGAGACTTCAGTTAGCTTGGTGTATCATTTTACTATATATGTATTTAGATTGCTGTAATACCCACAGTATGGTACATGCTTTCCACATATGTTTGCCCTGAAGAGTTTCTTTCAGATTACAAAATGAATGAAATTTAGGAAAGGGGCTGTACCACATAAGCCTTGGTGGATTGATATCTGCATGTGTTGGTAGTACCAAGCTTTTTTTGCTTACATACACTGTTTCCAGCCGCCCTGCAACCTAGCATTTTTTCCTGATGAATTTCTTGTAGGCTTCATGTCACATGGTTCTTGAGGGACAGGCATGAGGTGGGAGTGACCTGGCTTACTGGCTTGAAAAGGGCAATCCATTTGTAAGGTGCATTCCATATGTGGGAGAACTGAATGACTTGGATAACAAAGATGATATCAGTGTGTTGCTTCTTGTCCCTATTCTGCCAGATACAAGGCTGGATAAATAGTGAGAGAACAGGGATGCAGAGCCCAGAAGGGTGACGACAAACCTGAACCTGATGAGAGAGAAGGGAGCCAGTGGAGAGATTCGAAGGGGGGTATTAAATATAAATCTAAGTCTGAAACAAAAGCAGAGTTCTCCAGCACTTGAAATGTAACCATCGTCAGTGCCAGCTGCAGTACTTTTAGTTACTAGTTCATAAAGAGTATGTCAATGTGATAAATGCAACAAACTCTTCCTCAGTGGAGATAATGCTCCATCAACCCTTTCTCTTCCTCAAAGCAGGGATCTTGAATGTGAGACTGGTGGCATTTGTGAAACTGACTGAGATCCTGTCCCTTCCCAATAGCATAAAAACTGGAAGTGAACAAAGGAGGAGAGGAAGCTCAGCCAGCTGTTGGTTAAGAGAATCTTAGATCTCCCCAAGTCCTCAGACTCTACCCACAATTGGTGGTTGTCACTCTTACCTTCCTAGTCCCACATCTGGCTGTGGATCATTTTCAGATAATGTTGAATCCCAAAGACGAAGGATGAAATAAAGCTTTATTTCGTATATATGTCTTAGGGAGGGCTCTGTGTATCTTGCAAATTGTGGGGTAGCAGTATACCTAACCAAGTTTGTGTACCATAGAACAAACTATTCATGGGCTGTCTTTAGAAGAAATTGCATGGCATTTGATAGTTCATGATATAGATTACTCCAGGGGGAATTCTGCACCACTGCACTTGCAGAGAATTCATGTCCCTGCAGATTTCTTTGCTTCCCTGCAGAAAAATGACTTTCTGACAGGGAAGCAAAGGGAAGCCACAAGAGCAGTCACATGCCCCTCCCCAGCAGTTGTTTTGGGTGTCCAGAGCAGCCAGCGGAGAGGTAAATCGCCATGGCGGGGAATGAGGGAGCTGGGGATGCCCTGATGGGTGGCTTCTACCCTGTGCTGGGCTCAGCTGCTAGTTCTATCTGGGCTGGGAGTGGAGGAAGACATGACTTCCTCTTCCTCTGCAAGGAGTGGCCTGGTCCAAGTCAGAACCACCCCCAGAAACCTCCCTGGCTGCAGGAAGCTCCACACCTCCACAGCTTCCTGCTCCCCTGTCCACCTAACCCCCATGCATCTAAACCCACCCCAGGCAGCTGCACCCAGAACCACCCCCCTCTCCCAGGTGCCTTCACCCAGAAACCCCCCCCCCCCAAACCCACCCACCCTGATGAGCCCCCTGCACTCAGACTGCCACCCCACTGAATGCCAGCTGCACCTGGTCCCCCACCCCTGTACCCAAACCCCACCACCTGCTGAGCCCCTGCGCTTGAATTTCCCCCCAGCCTCAACCACCTTTAGCTGGACTCCCACCCAGAATCCCCCAACAAGCCCCTGTGCATCCAGATCACCCAGACTTGCCACTAAGCCACTCGTCCTCAGCTAGCCCCACCCAGAACCCTTTCGCCCCACACCTGGATCACACCCACACTAAGCCCCTCCACACTTGGATCCTGCTGGGCTGAGCCTGCCTGCCAGCACTTGGTGTGGGAGGGGTCTTTCTGGGGCAGGCCCGGCCCTTGCATAGGGTTAGGGGCTGGTGCAGCCTCACTGCCCAGTTCGTGTTGGCAGGGGAGGGGGGAGAACTGCTGGGTGATCTCTCACCTCCATGCAGCCAGCAGCCTGTGCTCCCCACTGCCATGTTGGAGCCTCCACATTTATTTATTGACAAATAAAATTTGCAGAATTTTAAAATATTGTGCTGAGAATTTTTAAGTTTTTGGCACAGAATTCCCTCAGGAGTAATAGCTTTGCTGGGAGGCAGCATGGTGACACTAAGTCCAAAATCTAAAATTAGAGCCGTGACTCCTTCGTTCTGTTTTTTGAATCAAGATTGGATATTCTTCTAAAAAATATGCTTTAGTTCAACACACTTATTTGGGGGAAGTTCTATGCCCTGTTAAGCAGGAAGTCAGACTACATGATCACATTGGTTTCTTATGACCTTAGAATCTGTGAATCTAATTCAGCATGGGTTTTTATTATTTGTAATGCAGCGTGGAAGCAAAACATTGACTTTATTTTGTGTCTATATACTGTGGGTGGTGTTCACTCTGTGGTATTGCTTTTCTTTAATTTGAATCAGGATAGTACCTTAGTCTATAAATCACATATGCTGCCAAGTGTTGCTGAGTGTGAAAGGGTCAGCCATCCATGCTTTTTAAAGCCGCTAAGAAGTGGAAGTCCTACCAGTGCTACTCCTTAATTTTGATTGAGTGTTCCATATTTTTAATAGTCTGGTTAGGAGGTGTCAGATGAATTTGAGTCTCTACTCCTCTCTTGTTACTTAAAAGTTCCTCCTTTCTATCCCTTCTACTTTCCCTAGAGCCTCTTGATTACTGCAGAAGGTCTGTGTCTCCACTACTCTCTTCCTTTTTCATCCAGGGATCTCAAAACCGCAGTCGTCTGGGTAGTTTCTACGTGGTTAGTTCCAATGCCTGCCTCTGCTGTTGCCCAGAGCTTTCATAAATAGCACCATGAAACTGTTGTGATTGACTCTCTTGCTGCTGCTTGCTGCCCATAGGGTTCTGTGTAGTTAGAACCCTGCAAATCTGTGGATATCTGCTTTATATCCATAGACCATTTTTGACCAAATGCAGATACAAATTGTGTATCCATGCAGGGCTCTATGTATAGTAGTCTTTCATTTCACTGGGCTGCTGCTTAGGAAACCATGTGTAGATGTAGAGCCACTGAAGTGATCTCTCTTCAGACTTAGGAAGACAGCGCTGCCATGGGTTACATTTAGAAGGCTTTATTTTGTAGCCATAAGAGCTAATTATTTTACTATGCCTAAGACTATATAAAAAGATTAGAGAATTATTTTCCTTTTGTATGCTTGCTTTGAGAGTATCACTATGTATTTTACCAGTCCATATGGATCTGTCACATAGCAAAAGGAGAGAAGAATCTTATGAAGGTAGAGAAATGCGACTGTAAACAAATTGGCAGGGAGATTTGGGATCACACTACCTCATTCCACCAGTAACTCATGTTTTTAAAAGACTAGATTTCTAGTTGATACAGTATTTAAATTCTGCAGAAGGTGATGACTGAGTTTTCCTCACACTCATCATGTTTTCCCCCTTACCATTAGTGTATAAATCCTTCAAACCCTGGTATTATTAGCTTGTCACAGCCTTCCCTAGTTTTAAGCTATTGCCACTTATGAGTGAATTGGCCTTGAATATGCCTGGGGGCACTTAGGAGCCGTTGTGCTCTTTCAGTCAGGTTGCATGCAGTTAAATATTCCTACACAATGAAAATAGTATAGTTCACCCCTCTCAGGAATTAGGACAAACAGCCCAGAATTGGACCTGAACCTGCATCTTTACAGGAGAATGTTACTGTAAATAATGCAGCACCTAAGACCACTTGACCCATCCTGTCCTTCCAGTGAAAGCATGTTTCTGTTTAAAACACAGCAGAATACTCACCCCAAAGTATTAGGAAAGCCAAATTTTCATTTTTTAAGTGATGAATTTTTTTAATAAAAAGTTGTCTAACTCTCTCAGGTGAGTATCCAGAGCCTATAGCAACCTGTAGATATAATGTCCCACAGGAAACTAAGCCCTAATCCTAGATGCAGATTTTGAACCTAAAACACTGATGAGATTGAAGGTCACGTTGGTATTGTCATAAAAACCAATAACCAAAGCAACTGAGAAGGAATTTCTGGGTTTGCGCTCTCGACCTTCCAAATCCTTTTGCTTACCAGATGCATTAGATCAGCGCTGCCCACCTTAGGTAAATTACAGTTCTAAGCCTCCATCCATCTGTGAAGAAACTCTGTCCTTGTCTAACAGATTTTGATGGCAGGTTTTAATTGAGGGCATTCTGGCTCTTGCTTTTCAATTAGTTCAGTCCTGAATAACTGATCTATTTTGGTTCCAACCGTTGCTGAATGATTAAGATGAGAGTAGAGAGGTGTAAACTTAACACTGAAAATCACAGACATTTAGTGGTTAGAAAGCAGATGTAACTTTTAAGAATACTGTAAATTTGACATTTTCTATGTTTTAAAATTTCAATTTTGAACATACGAGCTGCAATATGAGGAAGTTGTGAGCGGGCTCTTATATCTTCTAACAAAGCTGACAGTCCAATCTTCAGGTTCTCAAAAAGCTGGGAAATAGTTTTCTTGTAATGATAACTGGGAGATCCATCTAAATTAAATGCTAAACCGTCAAGTGCCACTTGTATTTCTCATTTGGGTTAGACCTGGAGAGGTAAGAAATCTACCCGTTTGCCTGTGTACCAAATAAGTGGAAAGTATTTAGAGGTCACAAGTAACTGCTATAAGTAAGGAGTTGGAAAGTTTCTTCTAAACTTCTCGTTTTAAAACTTGAGCTGCTGCCATTCATTCTTGCTCTGAAGCAATATTGGGTGCGTGCAATGTCTCCATATTTAAAAAGCTGTTATAGTAAGTTACTGAAACCTAATGGACCACATCTTTAACTTTCCATAATTAAGTGGCATGCAAGAATTACTTTAAAAATTGTTATTTGGCTACCAGTGACAATTGCAGTTTTTGGAGTCTTGTTTCAGAGACCTATGGCTGTGAAAGAGCAAATAGATAATGTGGTACTTAAGTATAAAAGGTAGTAGTGGTTTGGGCTCCAGTGGAGCTATAAAATGTTATCCATAGATCATGGGGTCATTTTCCTGTGGGAGCAGAGATAAGTGGGTGACAGTAGGTGTCATATTCATGCCTTACCTTTCTCAGTAGCGAGGTGACACTGGAATGGGTCCCTCGCTTAGGATACCTGCCCAACTTGAATGGGAAATCTCCTAGCCCACTGAAATACTGATAGGGTGTCTGACATTGGGGATGGGAGACTTGTGTGTGTTTGAGCATACAGCCCATACTTTCAGTTTTTAAAAAAAACGAACAGCTTTTAATGGTGTTAAATGAATTGGCACCTGCGATGAGGAAAGGAAACAAATGGCAGGTTCATTTTAAGTGAAAGTGATAAAATGGATCCCCAAAATGAGGATCTTGAGTTCTGTGACCTGTCAGAGCTGAGCTGA